>NW_007930964.1:5603-7267 GCF_000280675.1 Beauveria bassiana ARSEF 2860
ATTTTTGAATGCTCCGAGTATTTCATTTTCCGTAGTTATGAAGGGGCTTGTCGCCTCTGCTGGTGTGCCGATACTCGTTGTCTCGTCGGCAGTGTCCTTGGTGGTTAGTAGTACGGTTTCTGTGCCGAAAGCCTTTCTAAGCCTTTTGATTGCCGTGTGGCCAGCCGTTGCTTTCCGTTTTCCTTTTGTGGATGTCCGCGGTGCTGTAGCAGCCTGCGGTGCAGCTGCTCTGGCGCCTTGTACTTCGGTCTGAAGCACTCCTCCCAGCCGGAAGCCAGCATCGGCAGCTTCAGTTGAATCTTCTAGGTGCCTCGGTTAGCATTCCTTCAAGGCGTCGCTGCCAGTGCTGGACTTACCAGTCTCAATTGTCTCTCCAGTGTTGTCCAAGCTGGTAGTCTGGGGTTTTGATCCTGATCTTGGAAGGCCATCAACACCCGAGCCACTCTGTGGTGTGTTGCTTACTGCGACCCTGGGGAGGTTTTCCATTCCTGTTGACTTCCCGGTGCTCAATGTCTCGCCGGCAGTGTCCTCGATGGTTGGTGGTACGGTTCTAGATGTGGCGCTCCAGTTCCGTCGGTTGAGGCTCTCGGATGTTGTTGCATTCATGCCGCGTGTCTGCCTCTTGGATTGCTCGGCAAATTTCGTACCTACGCTTCCCTGACCGGTTTGAACTTGACTTTCATCGTCTGGCTTGGGTATAACAACTGCAAAGTGCGCAGCCGTATGACCCGCTGTCTCAGGCTTCGGTAGATCTTGTGACTCCGGGACTCCCGCAGTTTCAAGCGCTTTTGCTGCCAGCTCAGCGATGTTGAATCCGATGCCAGTCGTGAGCGGAGGGCTCGCTTGCTGCGAGAAAACCGAATTGTGACGATTTCCAGCGTGCTCTCGGTCATGGTCTACAGCACGACTGGATCTACCGACATTGCTACCACCACTGGTCTCAATGCCCCCCGCAGCTGTTTGCAAAATTTCTGCGTACTTTGATTAGCAGTGTCTTGGTATATGCTGCTACCATTGACCTACCAGTGCGAGGTCCGTCTTTTGTTTCGTCTGAGGGGCCAACTGGCGACTGGGGCGATGCTGCGGGATCACGGCTGGAGGGTGCATGGTTGGGGGTTCGGACGGCCGAGCTATCTGCTCCAAAGGTGGTTTCGACTCGTGCCATGGTAATCAGTTGTGCTCAAAGAGAGGTAAAGACAAATCGAATGAAGAGTGAGATCACGATGAGGCAGGAAGTGGCAGCTGCTGCCCTTTTATAGTTTCGTCACTCTCATTCCGACGCATCTGCAAGGAGCACGTGAGAGCAAGGCACTCGAGGGCCTCCCACTGAGATACCCGACTGCAGCCGTCGCAATAACCTGGTGAAAAACGCCCTGTAGCCTGCAGACGAAATTGGATGACACTGCGTGATGCATCGATAAGACAGAGGGGCGGAAGTAATCGTATCCGGCGCATGCAGCCTGGTGAATGACGCACCGTAGCTTGTGGCCGAGATTGGATTCGTTTGAAGGATAAGGCCGGCAGAAGGCGCACATAGAGCCGAGCTGTGATGTATTCGGCACCCCAAGCTTGTCTTTGACTCAATCAACCTTGCCGGTAGTAGGAACACATGATCTCTTGGGGTATCCGAAGTGCCGGTCAGCCCAGGAAACATGAGTCACGCC
>NW_007930964.1:7367-9169 GCF_000280675.1 Beauveria bassiana ARSEF 2860
GACTACCCCTGAAAGGAAAACGCGAAACTGATCCTACGGTGGCAGCTTCGCGAATCCTGAACGAAGACATCTGGCTGTTCCGGGGCAAGTGTAGGCCAGGTAATTTCACTGTCTTTGTGATCTTATCGATGAAGGAACCCCCGGCATGAAGCCGCCAAAGTTCTGCGTGTGACCTCATGGGAATACCACTGAAGACTGAAGTCTGTCTTGCCGCCTCTTTCCTGGTGTTGAGCTGGAAACAATTCGAAGACGGCTCGAGGCGTGGCTGCCGGAAGACATCATTTCCCTGCACAACCCAAGGGCGCGGTGGAGCAATCGCTCGAAGCGTCGTGGTAGGATGTTTGCTTTGTGGTTCGATACTGGGTCCAAATGGCAACATTTGCGAAATTGTGCTCTCGCAAATTCTCCCCATACCATTGATCTATCTCCGTATTGAACACAAGGAGAATGTTCGTAGGCGCTTGAGATAAGCCAGGAGAGCTGAGGGTGCAGCTTCACCTGCCGTCTGGAGGTGTTTGATCAACGAGGCTGTGTCGACTTCGAAGTCTTGAGTTGTCAGTGGATAATGGATCCATGTCAGTAGGCCTGCCTGGATTCGTGTCAATTCTCTCCTTGTTGGTGGCCATCTTTTCTCCTAGAGGGCTTTTCCCTCCGGCAGCAGCTTAGTATGCCCCAAATAGGGAGGATTTTGTGGCTGTGAGACAGTCACCCTGTCGTTTGACTATATCGTCCACCTGCTAAGCGACGGTCGCGTCCGAACTCCGTTCATGGTGCACGGTATGTAAGAGTTATGTCGAGCTGCTGATGCAAGATGGAAGTCCTCGTCGGAAACACTGGCGAGGATAACTCTTTATAACCACGTAAAGACAGCACAAAATAGCCACCAGTAGAAGATCATGAGATGTGAGGATTGAACATAAATATGCTAGGTAGAAACCGGCGTTCAAACGTTAAAAAGCATTATTCTGATAAGAAACTTGTTGCTGATTCCCTCAAGCGGGCTAGGTGTAGAAATGGATGCGGAGGTCCCTGTCTTTGGTTATGTTCGAGAGCCACTAATTGACAACGGCGCAGGAGATAAGGGCTTGCCCAATCAGGACGGTGTTACCGTAAGAGAAGAAATTTCCTAATGCAGTAATGCCTGTTTGGGTTTAGACTACACAACAGTCCTTTTTGGCTTTGCCGCTGGATTCGCACCACGATTGCGCTCCATTTTGGGCTATTTCGCAGCTCATTCACACCGGTTGTACTCCCCCCCCTCCCCTTTTCCGTCTTTTGCAGCTCTAGTTTCGATCTGCAGCATTTTTCCGCGCCATAGCACAGGTTGCTGATCCATCCTAGGCTGTCCTAAACGAAATCCCGAAACAATTACATGGCTCCAAAGACTGCTACGCACATTATGTCCCATCTCAAAGCAACCCGCCACGCTTCGTGAGCAAGTTCAGGAAGTAAGCTCAGTGGGCAAACTCGTGAAGCAGGTGAGTTCTATTGGTCAAGCTCCGCCAAGCTCAGACCAAGCTCCGGTCAAGCTCAGTCGAGCCCCGTCGAGCTCAGTCGAGCTCAGTTAAGCTCCGTCGAGCTCAGTCAAGCTCCGTCAAGCTCCGTCAAGCTCCTCAGCTAAGAAACTCTTACATTAGCAGGCTCGACGAAAAGACAGCATGCACCCTAGGTTTTAGGACACGGGACGGAAGCTCACATTCACTAGGCTGCTACGTGGGGTCTCGCCATTTTTGACGCAATAAGACAAACAGATGGTCGATGTTCTTCAGAAAAGGGGAGTCAATACTAATAGTGTAACTAAA
>NW_007930965.1:0-9046 GCF_000280675.1 Beauveria bassiana ARSEF 2860
CTCTCTAGGGTAGTAGGCTTTTTTTTTCATTACTCTTGTTGGGCCACTGTACCCGTCTCAGTTAGTATGGTAAATACTGCTATAATATCCTTGCCGACATTTAACCGGCGCATCCTCTACTGTAGCAACGCCAAGACCCAAGTAGCATCAACTCCTTCACTTTAATCCGTACATCGCCATCAGACGTTTTCCGTGTTTCGGCCATTTGGCCAAAACAGTGCAAGGATAGCGGCATATACATCCAGACTGACTTACGGGTCTTTTCGCAAGCTCTTTTTGCTACGAGTCATGTCAAACTAGCCTCCCTCGCGCTCAAATTCATTTTCTTAGGCATGATAGGAAGTCTTCGGTCGGCACTCTCCTCTATGGAGGATGCCGTTAATAAGTTTTGTAAGTCGTTAAATTACGTTTTTGTGATCAAAATTCTGATTGTCCAGTTCGTCATGATCGCACTGCCGCGCAAGATCAAGGAAACCCTCTCAGCGCAAAGCGCCTCAAGCTCAGCACTGCACCAGTTAAGAGCAACAGAGACAGCTACGAGGAAGCCAAGGTAGCATTATCTCATGAAGGCTCGGATTCGGAATCAGATGTGCTCGAAAATCGCCGCGCTGGCGATGAGAGCGCGGGCAGCCATGCGCTACCTTCACCAGTACTTTCACCAATGACGCGCGACGTGTGTCGGCCACACAGCAAAAAGCACAGATTTCTCGACAAGTTTCGCTCATACCCGTTTCAAATCTCACCAGGGCCGAGTATTGACGCGGCCTTCGACACAATGCGCACGAGACCATTAGCCAGAGACATCTTCAAAGCGCGACGGCGGGCTGCCTCACGTCAGGCGCCAAAACGGCCTGGGAGGTCACGGCTGCCCATGCCTGTGAGATTTGCAGACCGGGTGGAGAGGCCAGCGCGTTCTAAGCCGGCTAGTCTAGTCGCAGATGAACTTACTGATTTCAAAAATCTTTCTCTCGAGACGGAACCCATAGTTTCAAGAGCAGCGGAGAAGAGATTTGCCGATCGACTTCTCTCTGTATCGGAGACATACGGCTATGTGCCAAGCTATTCAAAAACGCGCGATGAAGCTCCGGTCAACCACGATGACCAAATCGATGCCATTCTGGGTGGAAAGCAGCTATGGCAACTTGAGCTCAGCACCGCGGTAGAAGAGAGCATCCAGGCGCAGCGCAAGACGCAGATCTCCGATGTACAAATAACACGCGACTACATCACAAATCTACAGCTTCACGGCGTTCGTGCTCCTTGCCGTCCATTGTTGCTCTCGTTGTCCGATCATATGTGCAAACGAACTATCAGCACCGTGCATGCAAATCCAGATGCCGTGCTTGCAAAAGCGGCTGATTCAACCCCGCTGCGCCGCCATGACTTTCGCAAGGTCATACCGAAAACGGAGTGGCTTAACGATGAGATTGTCAATGGAGTTTTGTCCTGGCTGGACCAGGCGGTCAATCACATTGGCGGCGTCGACGACCCCAAGACGCAAACCAGGAAATGCCTGATCATGACATCATTTTATTATAAGCAAATTAAAACGGCCTGCAAAAATACCCAGAGAACGCTGAAGCGAAAGGGAATCACGAAAGATAATTTGCTCGAGGTCAACACGATTTTGCTACCAATCTGCGAGCACTCTCATTGGACGTTGATGGTCATTAACCCGTCGAAGAAGACGGTGGCTCATGTCGATTCATTAAATCCGCGCGGGACAAAAACGGTCGTAGACCTTGCTTTGAGGTGGATGAAGGACGCATTGGATGAAAGGTTTGTGTCCGAAGAGTGGTCAACGATCAAGTATGACCACCCCGCGCAGACGAACGGGTACGACTGCGGTGTACACACGATATGTAACGCAATCTGCCTTGCTGTTGGAGTCGACCCATCTGAGGCTTATAAAGCTGCGGAAATGCCTGCACTGCGACTGCAAATGTCGGCGGTACTGGTGAATGGCGGATTTAACGGCGAGCTGGATCTCTTGGGATTTTGAAACCACGCCTGCGCGGCAAGGCATTAGAGCTATGTTCCTGTGTTACACTATCTGCTCCTCAGCATTGATATCCCTGTGTTTCTATTGAATATATATCCGCAAATTCTTGAGCAGGCATCGCCTGCAATTCGCTATGCCCGTCTGCAGTAGTCAACGTTCTTAGCAGACACACTCGCTGACAAGTCAAATCCCGAGAGCAAGGGTTTCAGTGGCCGCCTGGGTTGACACCCGGAAAGCAGAACAGCTTCAGTATCCGCAGATAGCCGGGTGTCCAGATTGAAGTACTTGAGCGAGACAGCGTACGAGCTCTGGTTGGTGGGAGATTGGTGGTGCACCCAAATTTCACCGCAGTGAGAGAACACGATGGATCTTAGCTTCAGCCCGGTGCAATGCAAAAGCTGTTTTTCTTCTGCAATACCTGGGATGGCTGTCAAGCTTCTCATTGGCGCAGTGTGTATGGGCAAAGGATCTCGACAGTCACTGCGGGTCGTGCAGATCTTCGGATCCGACTCGTCGGCTTGATGTACCTGACATTGATGCGTTGTCTTTTTTATACGCAGAGTGGCGGCGCAGAAAGGTTCAAATATAAGGCGATAACTTTGAGAAAGAAGAGCTTAGAAATGGGACCTATACAAGCTGTAGAAGCTGGCTCATATTCAATTTCCTCTCTCCCCTTTGACGGCACGCTCTTCGATACACACGAGACAAATTCGCTCAGCATCAAGTTCACTTCTGACACCCTTTCTCCGGCTTGGTCGCCATCGGGGTCGGAAATGCAGAGAAATTCTACTGGCGCTGGTCTATTCAATTTCGTTTCACGTATTGATGGCATCGGTTTGGTGTCCCCTTTGACACGGATATGGAGCCTCAGTGGACAGTAAATTACCGCGAGCCTTTCATCAAACCGCTCTTGGACGCAAATGACCTGCTGCAGAAGCTCTTACAACAAAAGATTCCGGTAGCCATGTCAGCAACAACGGTGTGGCCGCTGTTATGACAGCGCTTGAGGAGAACGGGCTGGCCGATTTCGTGCCGCCAGAACTGGACACAGCACGCCAGGGCTTACACAGAACTCGGACCTCTGAGGCTACGAGGCGTTCTTTTACCGGCAACGAAGCGGATGTATGGCGTCGCGGCTCTGGAGGCCAGCACGGTGCTGGAAATCGGCGATGCTGACTGCTGCAGATATCCGATCCGTGGGAAACATTTGGGCGACGTCGTGCTGGCGCCGGTTTGGATATGGAGACACGAGCGTGCGAGGAGCTGGATTCAGAATATGTAATTGATTTTCGGATGCCTTGTGAAAAGAGGAAGTCATGTGGCAGTCCGGTGCTTTCAACTGCTCATGCGCGACGTGCTATGAATTGGCTTTGAAGTTGCCCCTGTAAGCTCGACTGTACTACCAAGTGGGTGACAAAAAAGCTGGCCCATTCGCCAAGGCGTCTACATCATACTCAGCGAAAGCTATATAGAATAGAAAATAAGTAGAAAAATCTAAAAACTTTCTTAAATGCACAGGATATAATTTCATCACTAAAGTCTAATCTTACTATTATATAAAATGAATATATATTTCCTAAAGTTTATAGAGAGTTGATTAAATCTAGGTAGCTGCTAAACTTCGGTACCCTCATTATGGGCCATTTATTTTGTCACCCGCATGAACTACGTACGTTTGCATGAAATCTGAGACATGGTTCGAAGAAGGAACGACACAAACCACCAGGTCGATGTTGCCTGAGCTGCTGCACGCGCGCGGGGGGCTGTCGAAGCCGAAGAGGCAACCAAGATCATTGCATGTCGACTTCGCATGAGTCAAGCTATTAGCGACTAAATCTGTACACATTACACACTAGGACTAGGCAGCAGTCCAGACCGGAGTGACCGCCTGCGCTGAGCATTTGGAGTCTCATTGGGAACAGCGCTGTTTTTAGGTGGTGGCGTCGTTCAATAGCGCCGGCCACAATCGAGAAAAAAGCCTCTTCGTGCGTTGGCTCGTGTGCTCTCTCCTTGTTTCCTGGCTTAATTAATCCCAATTAATTAACCAAACCCAGTTTCGCGCAGAAAATACCGATTTATTGATACCAGTAAGAAGAGGGCCGGCACCCACTTTGCCGGCAACTAATTTGCCACCATCTCGGACTATTTCAGCCAGCGCCGATGCGGAGTCAATTCTTACTTGCTTTTAACATGATCTGAAACGGGCTTCTGGGGTCGGTGGGGAGCGCCGCGAGCTTCCCGTTTCTGGATTTTGTGATGTGGCTCGCTAATTGCCGAAAACGATAGAGAAGCCTTTGTTGCAAGGCAGCCCAGTGAAGCAAGCGTCCAACCGACCGGATCGATTCCTGTTCTTGTTGCATGGCCGTCACCAGTACAGCCAGAGTTGCGAGTCAATGTCCTTCTTCGTACTGTGAGACCGGCTGCAAGTCACGTCTCAGAGCGTAAGGCAAACTGCTCATCAAAAACTTGTTAGAAGATGAAAGAAAAATCTTTGCTGCACAGGAGATCAGGACTACCCAAGTGTCTTTAAGCGTGTGGCAGCCAATGTAACTCGCAGACACTATGTGTTGCCATGCGATTAAGCCCTCGACAAATGCCGAGCCCAGATGACATGCCAATACTGAGAATAACTATTTTTCCTATTAAGCTGCGAGTTTGACTTCCCGATGAAGCTGCTCATACTCGACGAGTGGCCTCGTTGTGACGTAGTGATGGTGCGATGTTACTGGCACGGGTGCACTGGGTGCACACCATGCAGTTCCGTATCACGACCGCGCCACTGTGATTTCTGTTTTCGTTTCGAGCGACCTTTCGGCGTGAACTTCTCTGCATGACAAGTCTCTGCATGACAAGGGGAAACGCCTCCTGCGAACATATGCATTACATCGCAGTCATGAACTGTTGTGGCAACATTGTGACTAAAAGGTTTCTTCAGTAAATATATACTTGCAAATTGCCATGATTCAATTCACTTAGTTGTGCGACTACTCGTCAAAGCTCGACTTGCCCACCTTCGTTCGTTTCAATGCATCTATTGTTGATTTGGTATACCCTTGGGCAGACTTGTCATTGAAAAAAATTGGACGAAGTGCCAGGCAGCCAGGTTAACTGGAACGAACCATGTTCTTAGCACGGTGGCTCAGACGCACCACAATTGGCTCAGTTCCACATTGGGCCGCGCAGGTATTCAGGCGCCGTGGTGTGCCAGCAAATGAGAATGCTCAGCAATGTGTGTGATCAGCGTCCCTTCGGCGTAGCAAGGCACCCTCGTACCTCCTTACCTCCTACCTCCCTAACAGCACGACTTCACACTCTAGGGGTGGTGCCCGAAATGGAGCTCCTCTGATGGTATATTACGGAGTAAGGCAAAGACATAGTGAACGGTAGCAGGGCCGTAACATGCGTGGGACGTGTCGAACGAGTTGCTTTCTTATGGCATGGATGCATGGCCTGCCCTGCTCATCCAACTCAGACTATGCCTTCTGAGTGGGCCGCTTCGAAAAGATTGAATGTAAAAACAGGCCCAGGGACGACGTACAATGTAACGCTGGGGAAGGATGAACTTGGAGTGTCACAATCGAGGAAGCGAAGCTCAGCACTGATGTTTGTTACGTAGAACTTACTAGCATTCGGACTCTTAGCATCGCTACTTGGCGCATCGCCAGTACGCCTCGGAAAGAAGCACCGAAGGAAGGCACGACGGCGCTTGTCCTCTGTTCTGCCGTGGCCTCAGTAGTGAGATGATGTAATTGATCGAGTAATCCAAATGTTCCCTGGCCCTAACCTAGCGATATCATAGTAGTGTTGTATTTGTAGTCATCTTAGTTTCCCTGGGGAGGAACACTAACTAACTATCAGTAGTTCATTGATGAGATTCCATGGTAAATCATGTTGAACAGACTGCGTTGTCGTGGCGACTACCGTTTCTAGAGAATATATGAAGGCTAGGTGTGTAATTAGTCGCCCCGAACGATGCATCAAGCTTGTTATGTGGCTCTCCGCACCCTGAAGAGCGCAGCTAGACATTCTTCTTCATCGCAGTGCAAAGAAGGAAATGAGAGAAGTACCGCTGATGCGTGTAATGATGTTCTGAGCTCGCTGCATATCATTGCCTATAAAGGCATGCCATAGGCCAAGCTACTACTTAGTTAATCGTCTAGTTAAAGTTAAGAAGCCTCATCATATGCCGAGGACGAGTACGTTCGTCAGATTTGATCAGCGGATCTTTGATCACTGGCGGGCGCTGCATAGTAGTGCGTTGGGCCAGACCTGGTAGAAAAGCAAACAATTTTTGGGTATGCATTATAATCCGCCTCTTGTCACTGTTCGGGGACCGAAGGGACCGGCAATTTGTGCATTTAAAGGGCTGCTGTATTCGTAAGAGTGTAAGTATTCGTAGCCGGTCGGTCGGTCAATCAACATGGTCGGATATTAATTTGCGATCGAAATTCAACCCGTAAGCGAGCTTTCATTTTAGCAGCGGGCGTTGCCAAGTTAGTGGTGGGACTGGGGGGCGAGGTCCGAAAGACGGCATGACCGACGCTCGTACGACGCGTTGGACTGGGAAAAGCCGCAAGTAGAATTATCGTGATGAACAATGGCGTAAAGGTGATTTAGCTTTTGCGAGGCAGTGCGTGTTTTTCGACAGCGGGCGCGGCTCGAGCTGCGGACACGAAAAGCCCTTCTTGTCAACGGGGCTTTATTGAACCAAATGGCACGAGAGACACAAGAGAGAAGCTCTCAGTGGACTAGACAACTTGGCCCTGAAGAGGGCATGGCATCCTCTGTGGGGATCGATGAATAATAGAGGAACTGCGGGCGGTTTAGAGGGAGTTTTACAGTCATCCGAAAATGTCGTGCAACTAGTTGAGGATAGCTCTGGATTGTTTTGGGGTGTATTTGCGAGTGACGTGTTGATATTGACTCGCCACTGTAGTGCCTACTCTACCTAGGTACCTAGGCTGCTAGGTACCTAGGTAGTGGCGGCGGCGGGCGGGCAACGCCGCCCTGACCGCCAGCAGAACACTACAGGGCCGTGAGTACGTCGACTCCAGTGGCCACCAACCTACGGAAGCATGTAGCAACCTGGCAGCGAACTAGGACTGCCTGGCTGACGGTGCGTTGAGTCGTTGACTCGCGTCGCGGCGTTCATTTATTGTTCTAGAATGCCAAGAGCTAAGCGGCCGCTGATGGTTCCCGTTGGTGCCCAGCCGCTAAGGCACCTATACAGTCTTATTTAGATTTCAATCTCAAAGTTGTATTTTAAGTCATGTTGCGCGGTTGGGATGAATGGAGTCGCTGAAAACTCTGTAATTGGTAATTGAGTCCTAATGGCGAAGGGCACAATTTCCATTACGTCTCATGCCACGGAGCAACTGCGGGCACGGCGCTCGCCACCGATAGACCTCAACCTCGATCACCGACTACTTACGATTACCTGATGGGCATTGCAAATGCTTCTCGTTCGCGCGCCCTTTCCCCTCTGTATGAAGCGAGATGCGGGAGGGATTCGCATATTGTCCAGGCTTCGTAAATTAGGTTCGTGAAAATCAGCACAGACAGTCATTTGCCGCACAAGTATCCGTAACTACTCCGTACCTACAGTACGGAGGAAGAAACAAGAAGTCATGGCCCGGCAGGAATAAACGCCACCGGCCTAAATGAGAAATGATCATACAGGTATCCCTACCAGCTACGGTTAATCCTAGGTAGGATGCTGGTCAAGAGGCAAGACAGCGTACTCACACCCTTATGATAGGCGACGAGATTCTGCTATTACTGGTGGTAGCGATGAAGCTACAGGGCAAGAGGGGATAATCAGAGGTCAGGCCCCCTTGTCAATTGAACAGGGGTCAAATCCCTGCCGGGCCCTTAATATAAGTTAATATAAAAGAAATTTTTATAAATTATTAGTTATAATAATATATATAAAATAAACTATTTTAAAATATACCTTTTCTAGGTTATTAGTATTATAGATTAAAACTTAGTTATTAATTTAGCTTAAGACTTAATTAATACTAAAACCTTTAATAGCTATAAGTAATTAACTAATAAACTTAAATCTTTTTAATAAGGTATTAGTATTTAATAACCTAATATTATGATTATAAATAATAAAATTATACTTAAAAAAGTATTTTCTTTAATATAACTAAATATTTAATAATAACTTTATATATTTTATATTAATATTAATACTTAGTAAGTAATCTATATATATTAGAAGGGTTCTTCTAGTAACTAAGAAGAGCCTACTACTTAAGAAAATAATAAGGTTAATATTATAATTAGGTAGCCTAATAAAGCTAGTATTAATAAGAATTATAATTATATTAATATACTTATTACCTAAAAGAAGGTTATTTATATATTAATAAGTATAGACTTTAAGTAGAATTAGTAAGTTTTATATATTAAATTCTATTATTAAAAAAATATTATAAAATATATAATTAACTTATATTTTCTTATAATTAACTAGTAAGTATAATACTAAATTAATAAGTATTATAACTTCAGTTAATTAATAGATTTACTTAATAAAAGTAGTTATAAAGATATTAAATTATATTCTATTAATAGCTAAAATAACCTCTTTATACTTTATATAGCTTTAGTATAAATAGTTAAAAAGAAAGAATAATAATATAATAAAAAAGTAATTATAATAACCTATTACTAAATAAAAAAATTTAACTATAAATAATTTAAAAAGCTAACTATATTAGTCTCTTAAATAATATCAAAGATTATTATTACTAAATATAATAAAGCCTTAGCTTTAATATAATAACTAAATAACCCTTATTAGTACCTACCTCTAGCTAAGCTAATATATTACTTTATTTATTAATATAAGCTTCTTTATAGATATTAACTAAAGACTTATATTAACTAAGATATTATAGTTAGTTTAAATTTAATATATACTTATTAGTAACTCTAATAATCTCTAATAAGAAAAAAGCTTTTTTTATATATAAAAATTATATTAATTTAATAATAAAATATTAAAAAACCCCTTTACTAAATATATAATCT
>NW_007930966.1:0-4429 GCF_000280675.1 Beauveria bassiana ARSEF 2860
AGGCAAGATTATACGTACAACACGTTGTACAACGCGTTGTGTAGTTTGGCCCCGGATTCTGTAGTACTACAATTACACTTTTGGACTGTTGTACAACTGTTGTACAACGCGCTCTGATTGGCCCATTATTTGCTCTCCCCTATGACTATGCCCCCTGAATCTTCAGGCGGGAGCCGTTGGGAAACGCGCATCTTTAATATCCCAACCTCAGACTAAGAAGTTAACAAACACCATATCCTTGACCGCACCTTCATCATTTCCGGTCTCATCCGCTCCTGCCTCACCATCCATGGTGTCTTCGGAAGGCTCTACACCACGTTGTCCCCAGCAGCCGAACATCTGGACTCTGTTTCGACTTCCAACAGGCTCTGAACAGACCCATGTCACCCAGAAAGTCGGCGCGAGAAGGCACAAGAAGGTATTGCACTACTGTCTTGCATGCGAGAAGCGGGGCGCGGGCCTAACCTGGAGCAGTGCCTACACTGGCAATGCAAAGGAGCATGTTTAGAGAGCGCATAGGGCTGAGTGGAGGGAATGGTCTCTGAACCACACCACTGCCCACAGTACGGAGAGTCCAAATCAAACCTCCATAGACCACTATATACAGCCGATTAGAGTCCACTGCTCCCAGCAGGTCGTGCTCCGACAGGCGTTCGATAAGCCGCGGTTTATTAGGGCGTTCATCGCTCTTTGTGCTCGAAGGAGAGTATCACTGAGCGCCACAGACTGGCCGGAACTTAAAGAACTTATATTGGCGGGCAACCATGCTATCCAGGACCTTGTACAGCTCTCCCGGCGGGCACTGATGCGCTTCCTTAAAAGAAACCATGTAGTATATCGCCAACAACTCCATATGGCGATCCAAGATGCCGTCGGCTAGATACACTTCTCCACGGACATGTGGACGTCGCCTGCGCGTCGAGGGCATCTTGCCATCTGTGTACAATGGGTCGACGGCGGCTATAAGCTTCGGAAAGCGCTACTCGGGCTCCCCCAGGTAGCACACAGCCAAAGCGGAGAACGTCAAGCTGAGCACGTCCTCGGTGTCTTCCGAAGCTACGGTATTACTACCAAGATCGGCTATTATACTGGCGATAATGCTACCTCGAACGATACGCTTCTAAAGGCGTTATCAGGCCATTTAACTTTGGGGTACAATGCATGTATAACGACACAAGCCCCATAGATTTACTACAGGGATTAGATCGACTTCGACCCAGTTGCCCGCCGAATTTGATGTCTGGACCACGTCCTCAGCCTCGCCCTCGAAGCTGCGCTTAAGGCAACTGAACTGGCCGAAAATGCGGACCCGTATGAGATATTGTCCGCCACGATAGGAGTACCAATGGCTCAAAATAATGGCGACGGGGTGAGAGCAGCGCTCCGTCTGCCTTTGTCTTCTCTTTGCGACCTGGTCCGATGTCCTGAGACTTACCCCATGGACTTGCTCAACATGACTTCGGAAATGATCCACGTGGTCAAATTTCTCCTGCCTGCATTTCGAATGGCCACACAAAATTGCCTCACCACCCGCACTTCTGCTGGTAAGCGTCTCATTTCACCGACACGGTCGGTGAAGTTCAGTGAGCCCCGCTTTGCCCTCGCAGAAAGCAACGCGGTAGGGAGATTGTCTAACCAGTTAGCTACCCATCAAATTAGGCCAGGACTAAACTGGTAAGCAGAACGCATTGCAATTTATCCGGCCGTTCCTACGCAAGGCTAGTCAGAAGCTACAGAGCAAGGCACAGAGGAGTTGACTTGCCATATATTGGCTATATTGCAATTTAACTCAAAAGTTCTAATACAAGTACAGTACAAACAGCTGGATCACATCTTAGCGGCGGCCTTCTTTGCGATTTTCTTTTGCTGCCGTCCTCTGAGTGCCTTTTCACGGCGGCCGCACAGACACATCCTTTTACATGATATCTTGGTCCGAAAAGCCGCAGAAGCATTTCGACCTGTTTATCGAGCCTCGCGGCGGCTTCACCCAAAATCTGTTCGCTCTATCGTACCACGGCCCTACCACACGTAGGGCAATGTTCAGCGGACCGCATGGAAAGAAGCTACCAGTACATTCATATGAAAATGTTGTTATGCTGGCCACCGGATTTGGCATTGCCGCTCACCTGCCGTATCTGCGGAAGCTGATTCACGCGCGACTTCAACGCGCAGGATTCATCTAGTATGGCAGATAGAAAGGAGAGGTGAGAAATAAGAAGATGGACGTGGCACGCGCGTGCTGACCTTTCCAAGACGTTGGAATAGCCGCTCAGAAATTGCTGAACGAGGCGCTCGACGAAGACAAGCTTGACGGAAAATATGTACGTAGACCATGCAGCCAGTGACTGCCATACTTACCTGTCTACGTATAATCTGCGCATCTACATCAAATCAGAGAATATGAAATAAAGTGAAATTAGAGCCACAACATATTCCGGTGAAATACCTCTTGCGGACGTTGTCTCGTCGGAATTTCGAGAACGACGACCTGGGAGCAGGACGGTCATCTCAGGTGCGTTGTCTTGCTGCTTAATGGCAAAGCTCGATGCGTTGAAGAAATCATGTACCCCGACTATCAGTCATAACGCATCAATGCGCCACGCGGGCTTTTTTGCCAAAAGACACCAATGCATATCAGACTCATTATTTAGTTACGCAGCCTCTCGTACGAGAAAACTGCGCTGGTTGGTCTTATAGAAAAACCCTAGCCATGAGTGCCAAGTAAAATATCCTAGGAGCGCTCTAGTAGGATTTGGTGTAAAATAATGTGGCGCAGAGACTTGACCGTAAAACAAGGAGGATAAGCCGGAAATTTTGTCAGAACAGTGTGGCACAAAATATTTGGTATACGAGGCTGGTGCTGCCCGTAATTGACCCCGTCTAACTCCGTCCATATCCGACTTGAACAAGCGGCCGATACGGCTCTAGCGGGATTTGACGCGCCAGTCGACGGCTGCAGTGAGGACATATTTGGGTTGAATGAAATGTCGATTCATCAATAGGCTCATATAGGATTGAACTGCACTGGATATGTTTGCGTTTTATAAAGGAAAGAATCGTCACTCATTTTCCAGGTATAGCCATCCGCCGTCGCATAGTACAATTGGCCTGGGCTTTGTCCTCCGGTCGGTTTTTGGACGACCATCCGGTACGCCCCGCACGTACACCCCTAGTTCGCGTCCATTTTCTTCAGAGCCCAGATATGACGTCAAAAGAGGCAAAGATGCTTCGTATTATGTTGGAGCCTAAAAAAGCTGTACAGCAAGAAAAACAAAACTAATCGAACGTAATCGGCGTCCAGAGCGTCATTCTAAAAACTGTAGTCCGGCTGTAAAAGCTAGACGCTAGCGACACCAGGCACAACCATCATCTAAGCTTAGCTTAGGGGCTCGGGCCAGGGAAGGAATATTTGGAGTCTGGTAGTTCTGTCGTGGACCAAGCTCAAATTAACGAACTCGTAAGTGAAAATAAGCGTATGAGGCCCATACAACGGAACGGCGAATCATACTATTTCGCCACCGGAGACAAGTAACAAGGCATTAAAAGTGCAGATATATGCGCCAACTGAATATAGCTGCTAGCATGAGCTTATCGCCGCCCATGCCTCGCTCAGGGTGGGGAGTGGCAAATGCGGAGCGAAGTCCTACTGGTGCTCCGTTCTACCACCTGCTTTTTCATCCACTCCAGCCTCTTCGTCCCTACCCCAATGCTCGTCGAAGTCGACATCATCTGCAGTTGCGTCCTGATACTGCTGGTATTCGGCCACAAGGTCATTCAAATTGGATTCTGACTCAGTAAATTCCATCTCGTCCATACCCTCTCCCGTATACCAGTGTAAAAACGCTTTACGGCGAAACATGGCCTGAAATTGGTCTCCTACCCGTTTGAAGATTTCCTGGATGGCGGTAGAATTACCTACGAAGGTACTCGACATGTTGAGACCCTTGGGAGGCACAGAACATAGCGAAGACTGCACATTGTTAGGAATCCAATCCACAAAATAAGCCGAATTTCTGTCTTGAGTGCGTCGCATCTGCTCTTCCACTTCCTTGCCTGCAATCTTGCCGCGGAAGATGGCAGAGCATGTGAGGAAGCGGCCGTTACGGAAGTCCGAATCGGCCATCATATTCTGAGGATCCATCATTTGCTGCGTGAGACTGGCTACCGTACTGGAGCGGAATGCAAACGATTGACGGCTCGTCAAGGGGGCAAAGCCAACCAGAAAGAAGTGAAGGCGTGGGAATGGGACCTGAAACACATATATTAGCGTTGGTAAATATCGCGTAAGCGAAGACATGGATGCGGAACTCATACCAAGTTTACGCACATCTTCCTCATGTCGGAGTTGAGTTGACCAGGAAAACGCAGGGATGTCGAGATTCCAGACATAACATGTGATATCAAATGGTTAAGGTCATTATTTGTCGGG
>NW_007930966.1:4529-7357 GCF_000280675.1 Beauveria bassiana ARSEF 2860
GGAGGCAATCACATTGCTCTGCCTCACGGCGAATCACATCGACGGCGTCATCAACCAGCTCCGCACCTTCGGTATAGTGGCCCTTCGCCCAGTTGTTCGCGGCAGAAGATTGGCCAAAGACGAAATTATCCGGTCGAAAGAGCCTAGCAAGAGGACTTGCCCGCACGGCATCCATTGTGCCTGGCTCGAGGTCGACAAGCACCACGCGTGGCACATATTTTCTACCCGCGTTCTATGAATGGACTTAGTAAAGCATTGTTATATGGGCGACTGGCGATCGTAAGCGCGGTTCTGTATATACCTCGTGGAAATAGACGTTGGCGCGTGCTATGCGTTCTTCGTTGTCTCCATGATAACTGATACGATGGTCAGACATGACACATAATGATAGTGCTCATTCAAGCACTGTGTGACAATAGAATGTCGTGCAATACATACATACCATCGTTATCTATACCGTGTTCGCCCAAGATCGTCTGCCAGAATGCAGTACCGATTTGGTTGCCCTGTGATTGTCATTAAATTGTAATAGTAGGAGTAGGAGCTTTTCTTACACATTGGCCAACCTGGATTTGTACCTATTGAGAAAGCAGGCCCCTGATTAGCGTTGGCGTATTAATTGATTAACGTCGCAAACATACAATTTCCGGCATGGTGAGTCGACTGCGCTCTGAAATGCCATAGAGTCAAGAAGAGGGCATGAAAGGGGCAGGCGAAAACTTGGGCAATAATATTTGGCAGATAGCTAGCCATGTCACGAAATTTACAGTGGAGCTTGACCTTGTACTTTTGGAATGCTGTAGCCTGGTGGTTGTTGACAGCTGCAGCCTGCCTAGCGTTGTGAGCACCAATTCGAACTGGTTTCAGCCGTATCGCCCGACTCACGGCTATCATGGGCATCGGCACCAGCCAGGATCTGAAATGTCTACGTAGATCTGGCGCTATCATGCTTCCTTTCGATAGAGCGATAGCATGAAGCTGTTGAAATTCACTATTCATCTTCAACACGAAATTGTCAGGTCCGCCGTATCCATTCCAGTTCTTCCATAAAGTCATGTTCTCTGGGTTTCGAGCTCCCTGTATGTGGGAGTAAATCCACCACTTAACCAAGGAATCCAGCAGGGATGCGAGTGACGTAACTAGCGCACGATATGCAGGCGTCCACTACATTTGCCCAGAGTACGTAGTGTTGGCAGTTTCACTCCACTCCACTAAAGGAACATCTTGATTGGTTTAACGACTTGGTCTTTGCTTGAAACAACAGGCGAATTAGGAGCGTGATATCACCTTTCTCGCTCGCATTAATCAAGCACATCCACGACAATAACGATCGGTGCGTCTCTGCCATCATCCCAAATTTTATTTGGGGCAACGGCTTCTGAAACAAGCTGAGCATCCTAACCGCGCTGAGGAGAGCGCCAATCGGAAGCATACTGCTCGTTCTGGCCCTAACGGAATTATGGGTTTGGTCGTGGATCTAACCACTATCGATGTTAACTTGCCTGGGCATTGCCTGAAAAGTCTGTGGGGTAGCGCAGTTCGGCTATGCCCAGTTCGCTACATGCAAGTCGCGCCATACCGCCCACCTTCGCAATGAATGGCTGATAGGTGGCAGACTTGAGCAATGCACCCAGCAGATTTCTAATACTGTTTCACAGCACTTCCGGCGTAGTGGCGATAAGCACCAAAATACCGATGCAGTAGCCCAGTGCTCTATCTCGCATCATCCTACCTCTTTGTCAGGTTCTCAGTTGCGTATATTGACTTGCTGCCTAAAAAATATCCACCAGTAATACAGGTATCAGCCTTCTCCCGCCATCTTCTAAATTTAACTGTAGCAGCTGTCTAAATGTAGACTTGCTGTAGATTGTTCAACCAAAAGTGATTCAAGCCCTTATCAAGGCTATGAGGTAGCTGTCTGCGTGGCCAGTAATTGCAATGCTAAGAGATCGTGATCAAGTATCAAAAAGAACTTGAGTTGTCGGAAGGATTCGAGTCGTCGCTACCAATATAGGATGCAAAATAACCGACCAAAGAATCGAATGATTTTGTGCGAAAGACCTGTATAGCGTGATGCCACTGTGTAGCAGCGATTAAGCCAGGATTGGCCACAATCTCGTAACTGAGTGATTCAAGCTCTTGTGTAAGCTCGAAAATGCGCATTTGCTTTCGAATAGCCAACTCTTTGTAGAGCTCTTCCTTTGTTGTTGCTATTGTCGCGATTTCAAGAAGATCGCAGTGAAACGACTGCCGATTTTGAATCGCTGATGGAAAGGTGTTATACTTGGCATGTAGTTGCTCGAACCCATCGTGCATCTTCAAATCGAACTTCCAAGCCGGCCATGCCCATTCCAGATCATCCATATTGTAAAATGCTTCGGCGAAATTTTATTTGGTGAGGAGAAATATCTGTAGCACGGCGCAAGCATTTCAGCATCTCAATAAGCATCACGGGAAGTGGGAAGACGGGGAAGTGGCGAGTGACGTGACAAGTGCGCGATCTGCCGGCGCCCACTATATCTGCCGAATCAGACGTGATTGGCTCAATGCCCGCGCCGCACCGCATATAGTCGTGGAAGTGGCGAGTATTGACCAGCCATATATAGTATTGCATTGAAGCTAGTCATCGACATAACGCGACTCATGATTTTATATTGGCATTAGTATGGCCGAAAACCAGAGCGATAATCTGCAAATCGCGAGAGAGTCTCGTCTTCACGCCTTGTACGGTGACAAGCTGCCCGGAAACAGACTACTGAAAGGCCAGCTAAAGGTAAGCCAAACCGGAAGCAATTATTTCGCTTTACCCCTCTTCATGGCAAAATCTG
>NW_007930966.1:7457-8820 GCF_000280675.1 Beauveria bassiana ARSEF 2860
TTGCTCACGCTTAGCTAATGGTTAATGCTTATGCCTAGAAAGGGCGAACATCACCGTAATTGTCCAGAACAAAAAAGCAGCGTGGGGAGAGGATGTCAGAGTGTCTAACCATAGCACCCATCGAATCAGGCCAGAAGCTACTGAGTAAGGCACAGAGAAATTTAAATGCTAAATATTGGCGATATTGTTATTTGACTCTTATATTCTAATACATGTACAGTACAAGCAGCTCGATCACGTCTTTGTGGCGGCCTTCTCTGTGCTCCTCTTCTGCTTCCGTCCTCTACGTTTTTTTTCACGGCGCACCGCCTGTCGTTGTCTCCTCTTCGCGACTTGGTCCGAGGTCCTGAGGCTTACCCCGTGGACTTTCTCAACATGGCTTCGGAAATGATCCACATGGACAAACTTCTCCTGTCTGCATTTCGGATGGCCACACCAAATTGTCTCACCACGTTGCGCAGCAGTCTCTCGGCGGGCCAAGTGCGTGCCGTCAAAGTGGTCGTTGAGTACCGGCGGACGGCACCACTTAAATTTTCGCGCCTCAACCGACAGCTGCTCGTCGCCAATGCAGTCTGGGCACTGTGTTGCTTCCATGAGAAGTGGGAAAGGATCTGGCTCAAGTTCCGACTCGGATAATGTGTCGCTTCCAGGTGACTGTTGCTTGATGAAAGCCTCGACCGTGGCTGGGCGTTGCGTGCGGCTTGTTCTGCCAGTTTCCTTCTTATCGCATAAAGCCACCATCAAGTCGATGGCCTCAACTCTGCGTTGGAACAGCTCCGTTTCCGTCCAGTCGTCAGGTTGCAGACACAGAATGTTGGCCAATCTTGCCCGTTCCGGTATAACGAGGTCCATTGCGGGCTGCTCATATTCCTCTTCCACCTCCCCGCGGGCTTGGGCCTCAATGTCCCAGGTGGGACGGTTGTAGAAATAGTATTCGCGATATTCTTTCACAACCCTCCTTTCGTTCTGTGTCCTCTTATTTCTGATCTCGTCCGTGATCGCTCGGATTCTGTCTTCATGCTCACTACCATCGATTCGATACCTTCCCTGCTTAAGCATTGTGCGCTCCTCTTCCAACTTCACAATCTCGGGGTCGGGCGGCTGATTTGCCCATACCTTCTCAGGCACCATATCCCTTACCGCACGAGGGTCGCGGGTCAAGCTTACATGTGCAAACATGCGGAACAGTTGGCTTTGCTTTTCCTCCTCCAAAAAGGCGTTCTGGAGGTCAAAGTTGGCAATTTCATTCAGATACGCACTGAAAAATGTTTTGAACCCAGGCTCATGCCGCATCATCTGGTCGCGGACCGAATCCGTTGCATCACCTAGTAAAATGATTTAGCATCCAAGATTTTTGGTGGAA
>NW_007930967.1:0-2114 GCF_000280675.1 Beauveria bassiana ARSEF 2860
GTACTTTTACTAGACTTATAAACTATTAAATCTAACTCTTCTTTAAGCCTTTATTTATAAATTTATAAAGTTTATCTAGTTCTTTTATTAAGAGAGTATAAATAAATTTTTATAATAATATCTTTTTATCTTCTAAGTTTATTATATATATAGGTCTATTAAAGGTTAATAGCCTTACTGCCTTTTCTACTAAAAATACCTACTTAAAGTTATAATATTCTTATAAGATTACTATACTCTTACCTCCCCTTAGTCTTTACTTTTCTATTTCCTTAACTATAATTATATATAGTCTTATATCTCTTATTACTTTTTAAAGCTTTTTTAGGTTTAAAACTATCTTAATATCTCCTTATTAAATAAAGAAGTTTTACTTTCTTTTATTATACTTTTATATAATATCTTCTTTAATATATTACTATAGTCTTAAGATTACCTACTCTAAGCTATTTATAACTATAAAAGATATTTATTATTCTTATCTAATTCTTAAGTTATTTATAATTTATAATATTTTTATTATTTATCTATATACTTAATATAACTTTACTAGTTTAAGAAGATTACTTAATAAGTTTATAAGATCTAACTCTTAAATTTAGTCTATAATTACTAGACTTTTATCTATTATATTAAAATTACTTCTTATATCTAGAAAGATTAATATAGTTTCTTAACTAGTTATACTTTTATTATATTTTTATTATAATTTCTTTTCTTAGGTATAGATAGTAATAGACTTTTTATTAATTTAGTTTCTCTAACCTTAGTCTCTTTATAAGTATATTATTTAGTAATATTATAAATAGTTTATTACTTATTATCTACTTAAATAATACTAGGTTCTTATTAATATACCTTATTATTATATATAACTAATATTAGTAAATAATATAATAAGGTACCTAGTAATCTCTTTAAATATATCTTATAGTCTTATACTTAAAGTAACCTATATTATTACTACTACCTATCTATAGTATTATAGGTCTTTATAGTACCCTTAGTAGTAGTCTTATTACCTTATTCCTCTTTATATAAGTTATTATCTTTACTACTCTCTCTATATTCTCTATTTAAGATTCTAGTAGTTTTTATATAATAAATATACTACTATTATTTAAAGCTATCTTTATCTATTTTTATATATATTTAATTATTAATATTATTTTAGTATTTAGTATTAATATATTTAGTAGTTTTAATATAATATTTTTAAAATAATATAAATACTCTTTAACTATTTTTAATTCTTTTTATTAATATATAATAAGTAACTATATAACTCTTTAGGCCTTAATATCTTTACTTTTTAGCTTATTTTTATATTAGATATAAAATTTATCTTAAATAAATCTTTTATATCTTTTACTTAAGATATCTTTAAAGTACCTACTTTATTACTTTTAGGTCTTTTCTTAAAGATAAAGTATTATATATATTACTTTCTTTTTATCTTTTATATAATTATCTATATTAGCTTTAAAGTAAGTTTATAATATTATTAGGAAATTCTAATACTTAATATATAACCTCTCTTTAAACTAGGTATTAGGTAGTTATATTATTATTATATTTTTTTATTTTTCCTTTTTAAGTAATACTTTAAGGTCTAGTCTTAGTTTAATATCTTCTCCTTTTTTTACCTTTTATAATAGTTTTATTATTTTCTTATATTATTATATATTTATTATTTATATAAGATATCTTTATAACTTATTTTTTATAAGTATATTATTAATTATCTTTAGGTTTATTAATATCTTTATAAAGGAAGATATTTCTCTTATATCTTATATAGTTTCCTCTAAATTATAAATAAGATCTTATTTTATAATAATATCTTTACCTATAAAATCCTATCTCTTATTCCTAGGTATTATAGTAAATTTATTATAATCTCTTTACCTATTAAATAAGGTTAGGGAGTAATAATCTTATAAGATTATAATAAAGAAAGTACTTATATTCTACTAGGTATCTAGGTAAGGTATAGGTAGTTATAGGAATTATTACTATATTATTAAGGCTTACTTATTTTAATAATATAGTTAAGTACTTATATACTCCTTATATAACTAAGCCCTCTTAATACTAGTAGTAGTCTATATTAA
>NW_007930967.1:2214-4494 GCF_000280675.1 Beauveria bassiana ARSEF 2860
ATAATAAATCTAAAACTAATAAAAAAAGAATAAAGCTTAATAATAATAAACTAAAAAGTAAATATAATAAAATAATCTTTAAACTCTTAATTATTAGTCTTTTTACCTACTTATTTATACTTTTAGGCTTATTTCCTTATTAGAGTACCCTTAGCTACTTTTACTTTTATCTTTTTTACTATAACTAACTTTATATTCTTAACCTTCTTTTTAATATATTATTTTATAATTTCTATTATTATTTTTTATTAGCTTCTTTTAATTTAAGTTAATTTTCTAAATATACTTTATTTAACTTTTTAATTTTTAAGCTTATTAGGTTTTAAAAAATATAAATAATAAATTTAACCTTATCTTATATATTAGTATTAATTAAACTATTTAAGATAAAAAGGATTATTATATAAAAAGGTATTATTAGATAAGTCTCTTTAAAAAGTCTTTTATTTAATATATTAATCTATATTAGCTATAAAATATTAATAGTCTAAAAAAAGAGAATTATATTTTACTTAGTAACTTTCTTTATTTAATTTTTATATTTTAATTAAGTTAATATTAACTCTCTTTTTTAGTTAAAGAAATAAGTATAATAATAACATTTTTTTTATTATTATAAATATTAATATATATATATAATAAATATATATTTAAAAAGGTTATTTTTAAAGTTTTTTTTAATTATTAGTTTAAAATATAAGTATTATTAATAGGTTTATCTTTTATACTATCTTCTTATTTTATAGCTTTTACTTTTTATATTTATTTTATTAATTTTAATAATAATTATATAAATTATAATATTATAAACTTTTATATTTTAATTAAAATATAGTTTTATTAATTAATAATTAGTTAAGAATTTATAAAAAGTTAAGAGCCTATAGTCTTAATTAACTTTATATATTATAAAAGTAAATATTAAGTAATTAACTATCTTTACTTTAATAATATAAAACTTAATAGTTTTTTCTTTTTTAGATTAAGAGGTCTTATAACTCTAGATATTATTAAAGGTAATATATTTATAATTTTAGAAAAGTTTATTAGTTAAAGTCTAAGCTTTATTTAAGTTATTAATAAAAATATTTTTAATATTTCTAGGCTATAAGATAAAAAATAAGCTTTAGATTTAGTTAAGTTTTTTATTAATCTTAAAATATTATCTTTAATAAAGATATTAGTTAAAGTAAGTATATTTTCTTTAAATAAAATATTTTAATTAATATTAATTATATATAATCTTATCTTCTTAACTATAAAATTATTATTTAAAAGCTCCTTAATACTAAGAGGGTATTTAAGGTTAAAATTAGATAATAGAGAATAAATATAAGGATTATTTATAATTTTATATTATTTTTTACTTATATTATCTAAGAAGATACTAATCTAGTATTTAAGGTATTTTTATCTTTAATTAAAAGAGTAAAGATAATTAAAGATAAAGTAAATATTTATAATTACTTTCTAGATTTTAAATATAATATATTTAAAAAATATAAATATAAGTAATTTTTTTTTATAAAATTATTATTATGATTTTTAGTTTATTAGTAAATATATATTATAAAATAATATCTTATAATATTTAATCTTTAACTTTATTTTTAAAAAAGCTATTTTAATTAACCTAATAAAGTTCTAAACTAGTTTTATTAAATAGTACTTAGAAAACTAGATCTTTATATTTTATCTTTATTTTACTAACCTAGATATTTAACTTATTACCTTATTATCCTCTAAGAAGTTTAGTTAATATATTACTAAAGTAGTCTTTTAATAGTAATATTATATTATAAATAGTAAAGTAGTTATAAGACTAATTATTAACTTATTTATTAATTAGTAAATAAATTATAAAAAATAAGTAAAGATAATAAAGGTTAATAAGCTATTATTTAAATATTAGTCTAATTACCTTTACTTTATTATCTTTCTTTTTATAAATAATATTAAGATATTAAAAGGTTTTTATTTTTTTATTAAATACTATTATAGCTTAATATATTTTATTATATAAATTCTTATATAATAAAAAATTAATAAAACTAACTTAAAACCTAATATCTAGTAGTTTAATCTATTTTAACTATTAATTACTAAGATAATATTTAAATAATACCTTTTTTTATAATTTTTTAATTAATATTAAGTTTATTATAAGCTTTTTATAAAACTTTTATTATAAAGACTAGGTATTTTCTAATTATAAATTTAAAAAAAATAACTATAATAAAGTTTCTAAGCCTTAAACTATAATCTTAAGTATTATTAAAA
>NW_007930967.1:4594-6130 GCF_000280675.1 Beauveria bassiana ARSEF 2860
GCCTTTATTATATAATATATTAGAAAACTCTCTTTTAAATTTAGATCTATTATTAACTATTATCTTAATAAAGACCTTATATTAGCTTAATAGTTTCTTAATAAACTTAAATATAATAGTAATATTATAACTTTTTATAATTATTACCTTAACTTAGTTAATAAAGTTATATTTAGTTTTTATAAAAAATTTATATTTTTAATTATTAAATATATATTATAAGTTAAAATAAATTTTCTTTATAAGCTTTATAAGTTTTATAAACTATATCTTTTTTATTTATTATATAATAACTTACTTTTAATATAGTTTATAAATATAGATTATATTTTATATATCTTTATTTATTTTTAACTAAAAGTAATAAGTTTTTAACTATTTACTAAAGATCTTAAATCTTTAATATTTAAAAGATTTATAAGCTTTTTTAATAAATATTTTTTTAATATTAAAATTATTAATTAGTAATAATAGTTCTAACTACTTTTTAACTCTTTTATATAAATATTTATCTTATAAAATATATTAATTTATATTATTTTAAAACTAATATTATTAATTAATAATTAAATCTTCTAGATATTAAGTAAATATTAAAAAGTTTATTATAATAATATTTTTATTATTATAGCCTTTTTTAAGGAGTAAGGATTTATTATATATTAAGTTTAAAATTAAGTTAATAAACTCTTTTAAATTACCTTTATACTTAGCTTTAAAGATATTTAATAGTCTTAAGGACTTCTTTAATAAGGTATTTATAATTAGATTCTTATTCTTAAGTATATATAATATTATAAAGTTAAATAGCTTAATATAATTTAACTATTTTATAATTAAAGAATTAGTAATATTATTTATTTTATTATTAATTTATTACTTTAAAACTAATATATTAGTTTTAAAAAAAAATATTATAAATATATTTATATAATTAATATATTATATATAATAATCTTTAATATTTATATTTTATTTAATTATATTTTAACTTTATTACTATTTAAATATTACTTTTAAATCTTATTAAATATTTTCTTTTATTTATTACTTATATTAAAATAACTTTTTATTTAAATAAAAAAGAGTTTACTTAAAGGATAATTAGTCTTATCTTTAGTTTAAAACTTAAGGTAATTAAGATTAAGACTATAATAAATACCTTTTTTAAGACTTTTATTATCTTTTCTAACTTTTTTTTTTACTTAAAAAAACTTTTTTTTAGTAATCTTATTAAAAGCTTAATAACTATTAAATAACTATTAATTATAAGTTTATAACTAGCTATTATATTTAAGAAGTTATATATCTTTTTAAGATTTTAATACTTTTTTTATTTAAGAATTTTTAATATTTTATACTTAGTAAAGTTATAACTAAAGATATTATTAAAGAACCTTATAATTATTACTCTTTTTTAATATTAATAGCTTTTTTTTCTAGATATTATATAATTTATAAGTTTAATATTTACTAATACCTTATCTAAGTTCTAAATATATTTTATTATATAATATCTAATACTTAATAAAACCT
>NW_007930967.1:6230-8066 GCF_000280675.1 Beauveria bassiana ARSEF 2860
CTAAATATTACTTTTAAATCTTATTAGATATCTCCTCTTATTTACTATTTATATTAAGATAGTCTTTTATCTAAATAAAGAAGAGTTTACTTAGAGGATAATTAGTTTTACTTTTAGTTTAAACCTTAAGGTAATTAAGATTAAAGCTATAATAAGTACCTTCTTTAAGACTTTTATTACCTTTTCTTACTCTCCTCTTTACTTAAAAGTTATTTTTTTCTTTAGTAATCTTATTAGAGGCTTAATAACTATTAAATAGCTATTAATTATAAGTTTATAACTAGCTATTATACCTAAGAAGTTATATACCTCTTTAAGGTTTTAGTACTCCTTTTACTTAAGAATTTTTAGTACTTTATACTTAGTAAGGTTATAACTAAAGGTATTATAAAAAAACCTTATAATTATTACTTTTTTCTAATACTAGTAGCTTTTCTTTTTAAATATTATATAATTTATAAGTTTAATATTTACTAGTACCTTATCTAAGTTCTAGATATACTTTACTATATAGTACCTAATACTAGGTAAGACCTTTTTATTATTATATATATTATTAGATTTTTTTATAATAATATTATTTAAGTATAAATAATAAATATTAGATATAAGTTTTATTAGTATCTTTATTATAATATATATAAATTATATAATAAAATTAGTAATATTTTAAGGTAAAGTATATATTCTAAGTAAGCTAATTAGGCTAAGGAAGGTTATTAAATCCTAGCTTCTAATTATAAGAGATATCTAATTATAACTAAAGAAGAAGTCTAATAATAATAAGATCTTATATATAATAAAGTCTTTTATTATCTCTTTATAGATAGGTAGGATATTTATATTTTAAACTAATATTATATTAATTTTTATTATAAAGTTAATTAGCCTTAGGCCTCTATCTAACTTTATAACTAAAAATATTAAGTTTTTATAAGGACTATAGCTTTCTTTTACGATACTAGCTTTAAGTCTTATTTTTAAAAGCTAGATAAACTTTAGTAAAATCCCCTTTAGAATTAAGATTGATTTTATATACTAAGACTTATAATTAATAACCTTTAGTTTTTATAATAATATTATATTTAGGTTAAGTTAATTATTTTCTTTAAATATCTAGGCTAAAGTAACTTCTTAATTATAAAGTATAATAAAGAATATCTCCTTTTCTTATATTATTAAGTTAGAGATTTACTTTATTATATTAAGTAGTTAGTTCTTATATAATTAGCTATCTTTTTTAATCTTTAAAAATTTACTTATTAAGAAATTAATATAGTTATTTACTTTTTTTACTTTACTTTTTACTAGCTTTTACTTCTTCTCCCTTTACTTTAGATTATCTTTTAGTATAGAGTTATTAGAAATATCTAGTAGTTTAACCTTTACCTTTTTTCTCTTATATAAAGTAAAGATTTTTAACTCCTTATATAATTACTTTTATAAATCTATAGTTACTTCCTTATCTTTATTAATATAATTTTTTATAGTTATATAATATAAGGTATTTTTAATAGCCTTTTTATCTTCCTCTCTTAATTAAAAGATTATATCTCTTTTCTTAACTTCTCTTTATAATACTAGTTCTTATTTTATAAGTTTTTAATTAATAATTAAGGTTTATATTTAAAATTAAGTCTTTTTATTATTAAGTAGTTTATTAGTAACTTCTTATATAATTAGTCTAACTACTAAGGTTATTATTTTAATATTATTAAACTATATTTATAATTCTATTTTTTTTTAATTTAAGGAGATATTTAAATACTATATATATAGATCTAATAAATAGTATCCCTAAGATAAAGTTAGTAAATATTACTTTATTAGTAATAT
>NW_007930968.1:0-7588 GCF_000280675.1 Beauveria bassiana ARSEF 2860
GGTAATTAAGTAATATTTAATTAACTAATATAATATTATTATATAAAGACTAAGTTTTAAAGAGTTATTTAAAATTTATAAGCTTTTAATTTATAAAGTAATTAAATTATAATTTCTTTTTATTTTTAGCTTAACTAATATTATAATATTATTAAATAAAAATACTATATAAAGTATTTTCTATATCTAGAAGAAAACTAATTAGTATATTTTATAATTACCTATAAGTATAACTATATATAGGACTCTAGTATATATATTTAGTTAGTTCTAGGCTTCTATAATAAGGGCTTTAGTGTTTACGAGAGTATCGTCGGTATTTAGTAGCGTAGGTACTATGCTGTTAGATATATGCTTCGAGAATCTATGCAAACTTATTACGTTTATTCCACTATCTTCCTATTCTAAAAAAAACAAAAGGTATAGCGTACCCTATTATGTAGATGAAAGATATTTGATGTCCCTGCTATTAAGTAGGTTGATGCCTAGGGTAGGGTTGCTTTCTACGGCATCCGATACGTGCAGCGGCTGAATCAATAGAGTCGAGTCAAATGTATCAAACGTAAGTCAAATCAAGAATTACGTAATTTTTTGTTTGATAAATATTTTAGCATTGATTTGCTTGATTTGTTTGGTAGTTTGTTTGATGTGATTTGATTCGAGGGCAACGCTGCCTACCACTCTAGCCACTCAACCTAGGTAGGGTAGAGAAGTAGAAATTGCTCCTCTACTCTATAATGCCAAAGTATAAGCCAAGCCTGCCTTCGCTTGCGAGCCCTGATAAGTTTTCCACCAACAGAATAAAACAAGTCTCCAACTACACACTAGGCTACCCCTTACTATTTGACTTAGGGGACAGTTAGTATATTTAGTATCTAGATCCGTAATTGTCTGTTAGTATATTAAGTAGTTAGCTAGAAATCTTATACTCTTACTGATTCTATGGCTACACTACCTATATCTACTTCTCCTGCTCTCTCTATATATCTCCCTAAATATCTCTAATTAAAGTTTTCTTTCTACTAGCTTTATATAACTTCACGTATTTATTAAATATATTAAACCTTACTTTATTACTATATAAGAGGTAAAATTTCCTAGTACATAAATAAATTTTATTAGAGTTAAGACTATACTTTTTATAAGACTCTTTAATTAGAGTTTCTTTATACTCTATTAGGTTAACTAGTAGACTAGTTAGTATACTAACTATTAGATAGTGTGAGGTTGTTGTGCTTGAGGGACTTTAGTCACAGAATGATTCTTAGGGTTACTGATGATGATGGAATTATCGCTGCCTCCTCCCTGCTAGTTCGTCGGCAGCTCGCCTCTATATATCCGCTCCCTTACACGTGACCCCCTTATATCCTAGCTTATCCCTTCTTCCCTAACAGATAGTTTTATAAACTATTATTAACTAAAGTATTCCTTCTACTAGCTTTATATAACTTTATATAGTTATTAAATATATTAAACCCTTCTTTATTACTATATTAATAGTAAAATTTCCTAGTAGATAGATAAATTTTATTAGAGCTAAAACTATACTTTTTATAAGACTCTTTAATTAGAGTTTCTTTAGACTCTAATAGGTCGACTAGAACGGCTATAACTAGGCTAGTATAAGCTATAATTATAATACTTAGGTACTTTATATTAATTTAGATCTAATAAGAGGTATTAAGTAGATGAATATATATTCTTATATAAGAGAGAAGGTTCAATAGAGAAGGATAGTTAAGTTTAGGCAGTTACTTAGGGTAAATACTTTCTCTAAGATGCCCGAGTTATAATAGCATAGCCTTAAGGAGATTACAGTCCCTATACTAAGAATAGTTATATAGTTCTAGAATATATAAAACCTACTATATATAATACAATCGGCCGAGCCTGATGTGGCTCCTAAGTAGCCTAGGTATAACCCTAGCTACTACCTAGTGATAAATAAGCACAGTAAACGATCTATTGTTCTATATTACCTCTCCTGATTTTCGGCTGTATATATATATCTAACTATATACTCTTATAGCGTTGTAAGTTTAGTGTTAGATAGAAGAGGATTAACTCGTATTTTTAAGCTTTAGCTAACGTATTTCTAAAGCAAGTAGTATATTCTTTACTCGTGCTTTATATCGACTATATATTATAGATATCTTATCCAAGGGTACTCTAGTTTTAGTAAGAAATAGCCTAATACTCTAGACTAGTTAGTCCTCCCTTACTAACCAATTGCCTATTATAGTGCCTTTTCTAGGTATAGTAAATGAATAGTAAGCGCGAGCTTATTTCCTAGCCTAATGTAATAAACGCTGCCGTATATTTAATTACATAGGCTAAGGAGTAGTTGTGTTAGTAGGCTGGTCCATTTATTATCAGGCGGTACCGTGAGTGAGTAGAGTCACTCACTTACTGGTCCAGAGTGTTTCCAATCCTGGCCAGGGGGCGATGCAATCATGATTCCACACCTAAGTACAGCGCCTTCTACGGAGTACACTTCGAGTCATGGTCCTCATAGCCACCAGCGACGTCCCGTAGATCAACTGCCAGGTGCCCTATCCTCGTCGCTATTTACGGGTCTAGTCTAGTATCAGATTATATATCGGTATCCCGCAAAAGCTTCCCTATACGAATAATAGCAATACCAGCAGGATGCGTGGAGATTGCGTCTTGCTTTTCGGCGCTGCCGGGTGGGCCGACTTCATTCGCTCATTTATATAGCGTTGTCGGACAACTCGGCACTCGTGGCATCGGCGTCTTACCGCGCCGACACACGCGAGTGCGTGCAGACGCTAGAAGGCCCCAGCACGCTAAAGGCCCCAGACGCTTAGTTCGCCCGGTGGCGTCGTCGCACGAACCGGCAACTCGCGCCGTCTTACCGCGCCGACACAGGCGAGTGCACGACTCGGCAACTCGTAGCATCAGCGTCTCACGACAAGACGGGGCGGATCTGGAGCACCGACACTGGCGAGTATAAGCAAATTACGAACATCGGATATACCTCACAGCGCCTGACATTTGACCGAAATGGCTCTCATGTGTTGACTGACGTTAGTACGATCGCTAGTCGTTACGGCCGCTTTGCGGACACAGCTACGTTACTAGAGGGTTCTAAGATTAGTATTAGCGGAACGAGCTACTGAATTACATAGGATGGACACAATTTGCTCTGGCTTTTTGTTAAGTACGACCGGGCTGCGTAGCTGTTTCATAGTCTACGGTTGTAATTGCGCTTACATATCGTCAACAATTTGCCCCACCACATCGCACCAATCACCAAAAGGACTTATTACGTGATATGGAGTACTTGATGCATAACAAAAGGGTACCTCAATTAACTAGTAGATCATGCACTGATTTCTGAGCGCTTGTCAAGAAAGAGCTATTTATAGTTGATCCTGGGCTCTGATCAACGGTAGCCGAAGGAGTTCTAGCAGACTATAGCATTATTCTGACCAAGATATCAAGCTCTGAACCCATCCAACTATCATGCTAGTCAGGCAAGCAGGTACCAAAAAACATGGCCACTATTTAGCAGCCGTCCCCGCCTCCTCTTGCGGAGACGGCCTTGAGGTAACGAGAGAGGCGGCGGGGGCGGCGGGGGCGGCAGGGGCGGCTACCATCACATACAAGGGACAATAACTGAACGCCAAGGACAGGCGTCTGTTTAAGGGCGTGACAGCTAACTACCAAATGGTACCCGCTTGCTCGGTATAGGTTAACCCGATCGGCGAGACACTGTAAGTGCGCCACGTGGCGACACAATTCTTTCAGTGTAGTTTCGGAAGCAGTACACTACGAAAAAAGACGCATGATTTATACGCCATTTATGTTCACTATCGCAGCTTGGAGACACCTTGTCGGTGGGGAGGAAGTTTATATGCCTCTACTTGATCGAATACTTCCAGATATTCGTAATAGTGTTTAGGTACTACTGTTGCAGGGTCAATCAAAGTCTTAGGCTCGAGAGCTATCATGAGGCGAATTTAAGGTGCTAGTAATAACGTAGTTGTGCCTTGAGGGAACAAGAAGCTATCTAGACTACAGCTTTCTGGTGCGCTAATGGTCTGTGCTCACGGGAGTGTCTTAGATAAGTCGTGCTGGTGCTCTGACAACTGGATCCAAGTTGAGTTGGCCTTCATTTTCGCTCTGTTGCTGTTCCCGCTGCTGTTCCCGCTGCTGGTCCAGCTGGTCTTGCCGCTCCTTGTAAAGTAAAGCAAGACTCTTCTTGGTGGACAGTACTGTCACACCATCCTTCAGTGCTTTTAACTTGTCGACCGTACCTTGAGTGACAGGGACATGTGGTTCACAGAAGACGGTTTCCGAAAATTTATCTCCACAAAATAGTAGGCTTTTATCCCCGTGCACAATACTGAGCAGCGAAGTAAGTATAATGCCAGATCAAAGAAGCAGTTTTAGGACTTGACTTACGAAGCAACTTTGTCGTAGCTCGGCGGTAATTCGTTCTTGTTCGCTTCGTAATTGTCCGAGTTAGATAACTGTATGACGATTTTGTGTCTCTCCGGCTCCTGCGGCTGCGTTGGCTGGTCCAATTCAGTTGCGGTCGAGTTCAGGTTTTGGGCGAGGCAGTCAAGGATATTGGCGTATTTGTCATCACCGTCGCAGCATTCATTTATACATAATTTATCCTCTGGAGAACTCGTGGGAGTAGCAGTTTCGTTCCCGTTTGCATCCCCAAGGGTCTCCGGCTTGCCTGTTTCAGTGGCAGTAGTGTTCTGGGTTGTGGACGTTTTGGGCTGCTGCACCTGGACGTTAAGGCAGCCCTTTTTGGCGTCATCGCGCTCCTTGTTGCACCGTTCGCGGAGGCTGTCGCCCGGCTCGTCGCGCTGGCGTGTTTTAAGGCACGCATCAAACACCTTACCAGACGCCTGGATGCAGATGTCGCCGCGGCTGCCTGGCGCCGGCGTGTTGCTCTTAGCCCCCTTTTGCTCGAAGCAAGCGCTAGCCGGTGCTGCAAGGGCATGTCCCATAAGGGAGGCGAGTACAATAGTAGCCGCTCTCATAGTGAAGATAACGTGTGTGTATTTTTCAAAAGAGAGTAAGGTATATGGGCAAAGGACAGTTATCTTAGTGAGAAGTGAATGAGTTGGACGACTTGAATAGAGAGGCCTTGCATCTGCTAGTTATTTATACACGGCCGAGCCCTAAACTGATATATGCCATCCTTTAAATCTCCAATTTTTGTCTACAAAGACATGGGCTATCCTTCCCTCCATCCATGCACTCTAGATAGCCATGAGTCGCGAGAACATCTAGAATTGCCCTGGAAAAGCCAGCCTAATGCATAATATGACGCGCCTGCACATCCCTATCCGACATCGCTCTGAAACGTGGGTAGTTACCCTAGCAGCATATTAAGAGACCCTTAATAAGGAATCATTCGAGTTTACTGACTATTCAACATCGTGTCATTTTCGAGGTCTTTTGATTGCATGTAATACATGAATCACGTCATGCCCACTACGTAGGAACTAGATGCATAAGCTTGCAAGAGCACTAAGTTGATTCTGCCAGGCTATACGTATTCCCTTTATAACGACACTTATTTATCGCAGGGGCCACACGCTAACGGTCCGACTGGTAAATAATAATTGTGGGAAACCTTAATGATTGCCTCTATCCTAATCTCCTTAGGGCTAAGTATACTAAGCGTTAGGGTCAATACTTAGTAGGGCAGAATATAGTAGAAGTATTACGCCATCCAACTCCTTATAGTCAGGTATTCAAGTAAGGTCTAGTTTCATTTAAAGCAAAGCTTTTTAGTTTTTTTATAACCTAACCCCCCTACGTCTTAAGTCCCTCTAGTTATACCGCCGACTTATATAAGCTACACACCTTAATAAGACGTTAGCATTGACGGCGACTAGTCTATATAATGTATTAAGTCGGGACTAAGACCGTTAGGAAAATCCACTGCAGGAGCTAGACCTTACTAGAGCACCTTACGCTGAATTAAATCGAAAGACCTGGCGGGAATATTCGTAGAAGAACTGGGAACCTAGGCGACTTCTATAAGCGAAGGCCAGGATAGCCGAGCTTGCGTAGGGGGTTACGGTAGACATCGCTACGTCGTATAGTTGAGGAATGCAGAGGTTGCTGGGACTGCTATATTGACAATTAATAACAGACAATAGCCGAAGCCAACAAGGCCTCGGAAATCCGGGCTGAAGCTGATTATGCCGCGTAGTGAAGTAAATAGTGTAAAATACCGTGGTTCGCTGCCAAGGCTCTGCGGAACTCTGGCAGTTCATTTGCCTGGTGCCTAAAGCTATCAAGAAACGAAGCGAATGTAACTTCGGAGAATCCACATTCTGGAAAGTGAAGTACATAGAGCTTAATGCTACGCTAGCTAGGCTAGATAGACCTATGAAGGTCATAGGTAGGAGCGCTCTTGCCCTTTGCTTTGAGAATCCTTTTTGCTTGTGTGCTAAGCCTACTTAGAAATTTCCAGCTTTAAGAAGCTGAAGAAATATCTCAGAAAACAAATGAAAAAAATTATAGCAAGAAAAACATGTTAGAACACCCTTAAACGCGGCGAAACTGTGAACGGAACAGGAAACCCATGTTAGGCTGTACCTAGAGTAATTCAGAACGGTTATAAGCGGCAGGCGTCACGTATTAAGATGGCTTGTTCTTTTGTGGAGTTATTGGAAACAGCAAGCTGCATTATAATGAAAGGGAGGCGGAGCATTACTTAGAGTATTACTTAGGAAATCATGCGATACGCCTTTAATCTGGAATTGTGACCAAGACTGGTTCCGTACTTGTTGACCATTAGCTCGGAGTGAAATCGGGGCCGCTGTCAGCGGCCACAGGCTCGGAGTGAAGTGGGGACCGCTATCATCGGCTACAATAGAACCCGCCGATGAAGGCAATTCCTCACACTTCTTAATGCTGTTGTGGGACTACCACGACACCTCGGCATTATTCACGGCTTTTTATATATTTCTAGTTTTTTAAACAGTATAATAGGCTTTCTCCAGCTTCTCTACTCTTTACGCGAGTTATAATATCTTACTAGACGGTGTAACGTAGGGACCGTTCTAGAGACCTGAAGTTACCTAACCTCGGAGTAATAGAACTTATAAAGAAAGATATTCTAGAAAGAGAAACGACTTCTATAGTTAGTACTCTATTATATAAAAGAGCCTATAAAGGCTTATATTTATAAGCTAAAGTACTTAAGCTATCTTTATATAATAGTTAAATTAACGCCTTTACTATCTATATCTATAGCTTTTATAAGTATAATACTAATATAATATTTAGAGAGAACCGTAAAAAGACTATAGTAGTAAATACTATATATATAAAACTATTAAGTTATATATAATATAGGTTTAAAGATATTTTAGCTAGTATAATAAACCGTTATAGCGGCACTACTTTACGCTATATATACTACTATTATACCTATATTAATTACTAGAATTACTTTTAAGGCCTAATTCTTTACCCTATAGTCTAATAGTATAGGCATATATTATATTTTAAAAGCACATAGCTAGTAGCCTAGGTTTAACTCCTACCACTAATAGGAGGCTTATTATATATATAAAAGCTATATAAT
>NW_007930969.1:0-7432 GCF_000280675.1 Beauveria bassiana ARSEF 2860
CTATTTAAGTAAAATAATTAATAAGTAAATAATATAAAATATAGTCTTTAATAATAGATTAGTATTTTACTTATAAAGAACTATTAAATATTAATAAATACTAGGAATTATAATATAATAATAAATAAAATATATAGAAAAATAGGTTTTACTTAGACTAGGTCTATACCTAGTATAATAAGGTACTAGTATATCTTAGTTATAGTTTTTCTTATTATTATAAAGATAAAGATATTAGATAAGTAATAAATTTAACTAAAGTAAATTTAATTAATTAATTAATATATTTTATTTTTTTATTATAAATAAGTTAATAAATTTAATAATAAGAATTTAGAAAAATAGCTTTATTAACTTTAAAGTATTATTAAAGGTTAATAGATTTAAATAATATCTTTTTAACTTTAATTAGATATTAAAGTTAAATACTAATAATAATAATAATTTTAGAAAAATAGATAAAAAAGAATTATTATTTCTAATAAAGAGAGATTTTATTAATTAAAAATAGATTTTTTTATAATTTATAATATTAAAGAAGAAATTATAATCAAATTAATTTATTATATTTTTATAATATAATAAAATTATATTAAGGTTTTTAAATAAGTTATAAAAATAACTAGAGATAAAAGAAAGACTAAGTTATATATTAAATTATTTTCTTATAAAAATAAAAATATTTTATAATATATATTATATTATTAGAATTAGTTAATTATATCTTTTAAAATGATAGTCTTAGTGTTTTGCTGTTTTTCGTTGGGAGCACTCTTTTGAGGTTATGAAAGAGGGGGCGGGGACGGCTAGCACATATGGTTGCTGGGGCCTGGCCAGTCTTTCGGAGACTTGTCACTCCCTGAAATGTGGGCGCGGGGCTCGGCCATCTAGACCCACCGGAAGTTCCTCAACACAAACGATTTCAGTAGTTACGCGCTGTGGCTGCTTCACAGCGGACTAGCATTCTTCCGCTTCCGACAATGGAGGCGGAGTCGTGGCCACGATAGCTTGCGTCAAAGTTCTGCAGCCTTTCGCCGACGGTTGTTATGAGTACTGCGGAACGTTAGGCACGAGCTAGTCATCAAAGTTACAGAGAGGGACGAGAGGAACTCCTGATCGACGTGCAAGAACTAGTGGGTAGAGCCATACTCCACTCCATTAATACTTATTCGCTGCACTAAGTGGGCGCAATTCACACGCTCCTCGGCTCCATATTGGTAAGGGGTGCGTGCTGGCATCATGAAATTTCCGGTTACAATGAACCGAACGGCGTGAGAGAGGAGTCTCTGCACCTTGCTGGTGACTTCCTTTCTCTTGCCAGGCCCTCTAGCACAATGCGATGCCCTGGACGGATATATATAGATCAACAAAAAACTCATCTTAGAGTGGGCACCGCCGTTTCCCCTCTAACTGTGGTTTTATGAGATGCGCCGATGCTGTCGCCGAAGTGCGCCGCTAGACCTGCGAATGCCAGTAATTACTTTGTGTACTTGACTGGCAATTGGCAGTTGATTTTAACTAAGGAGTATTGCGGACGAATACTTGACAGTTTCTTGCGCCCATGACAAGACTACCAAAAGCAACACAGGTTTGCCTTCCAGCTTCAAGTTAACTAGAGGGTACAGTTGTGTATGATCTGTGAACTCGGGTATTGAATGGAAGGGTCGGTGGAAGAGGAAAAGCCTCCTGCCCCTGGCGAATACGTCGCAGTTGGTCTTTGTTTATATGGCCTAGTTCACTGGCATGCATCGACGCGCCGCGTAAATACCATCAGAGGCGCTGCCCACAGCCAAAGCACTGCAGAGCAACCGCCATAGCTTTAGAAGGGATTACTGCCCGAAGAGTTGTAGTTTAGACCCTAATAATACCTGCACTAATCAAGTAGCGAGCACGAAAGCATTGCAATTAATTTAGTTCAGTGAGGTAATCTCCCCAGGCACCACGCACACGCCTCCTGACAAGCATGCGCCCGCCCAACCTGCCAGTTCGTACGCCAAACTCGGCATTTTTTTTAAACACAAGGGCAACACATCCACTAGTTCCAAAAGAAAAAAAAGCCAAACCCCACACGCCCCTGAGCGCAACTCCCCCTTGTGCCTGGCCTAAGTGACCACTGACCACAACCGTATTGAACCGTCGTGCTCTCTTCGTACTCCGGGCCAGCCCCCCCGGTCCCCAGCAAGCTGGACCTCCTCCTTTTCCGTCTCATTTACCTCTGACGATTCCCTCCAGCTTTCTGCATCTTCATCGCGCCGTTCTTTTCGTCCAACTGAGAGTTTCCGCTTTCTACCACACTCCTTTGACCCGGCCTGCTCATATCGCTCGCGCTCTCGTTTTATTCCTTCGTCATCGAACCCTATATTTACTCGATTATCTTACAGAGTTCATCAAGGTGTGTAGGCCGCGACACCTGTTGCGCTGTGATTCTAGCGTGTGGCGTTGGGCGGCACGGTTCACAAGGAATAATGGAGTCATTTATCAGTTGCGTCTCGTTTATATGATCCAAAGCCCACAGTCGACTATGATCTTGACAGTCAGACTGTCTATGGCAGTCTCGCAGCTTAAACATGACGCTGATGCTGACATTTCTTCAGACATTTTCTGATCATCATGAAGACTTTCGCCCAGTTGACCCTCGCGGTCACACTCGCCGCGACTGTCACCGCCTCGTCCCACCACCACGGCCACCGTCACTTGCACGCGAAGAAGGATGCCGCCAAGGTTGACAAGCGCGACGCCGATGTCGTGACCCACGTCGTTGCTGGTCCTACTGAAACCGTCTACCAGCTCGGCGGCAAGGTCGTGAACGCTGATGAGGCTAAGAAGGGTCTTGACAAAGGCGAGTACGTAGTCGTCGGCGAGTCTACCCCGACTTACACTCCTCCGGCCCCGTCCACCAGCAAGGACCTCGGCGCCCAATTCCTCGAGTCCAAGTCTGCCACGATCACGACCACACCGCCTCCTCCCCCTCCGACTACCACATCAACCCCGCCACCTCCTCCGCCAAGCTCCACTGCTCAAGCTCCTGTCGCCAACTCTGCCGCCAGCAGCGATGCCGACGAGAGCAGCAGCAGCTCGGGTGGCGAGGATGTCGATTTTCCCAGCGGCAAAGTCAAATGCACCGAGTTTCCTTCTAAGTATGGCGCAGTCCCTATTCCTTGGATGGGACTTGGTGGGTGGGTAGGTGCTCAGAAGGTCGCCAATTACCCCAATGCGCTGAGCTTCGACAACATCGTTGAGGCCGTTGCTGGCCAGGGCTGCAGTTCGAGTGACATGTGCTCATACGCTTGCAAGCCTGGCTACCAAAAGAGTCAATGGCCCGAAATCCAAGGCGCTACCGGCCAATCCGTTGGCGGTCTTTACTGCAACTCCAATGGCTATCTCGAGCTCACCCGCCCCAGCGTTAAGCAGCTCTGTACTGCTGGCGAGGGCGGTGTCTTCATCAAGAACGATCTCGACGACGAAGTCGCTACATGTCGTACCAACTACCCGGGCAATGAAAATATGAACATACCCACCGTTGCCAAGGCCGGCGAAACTGTTCCGCTCACCAACCCCAGCCAGTCTGGATACTACCAGTGGAAGAATATGAAGACCTCGGCTCAGTACTATATCAATCCCAAGGGCGTTGCTGCCAAAGATGCCTGCATCTGGAAGAGTCCCATCTCTCCCAGCGACCGTGGCAACTGGGCTGCCGTTGTTGCTGGTGTCGGTATGGCTGACGACAATATCACTTACATCTCTCTCTTCTTGAACAAGCCTACCTCTTCTGCCAAGCCCGACTTCAATATGGAGATCATTGGCGGTAACACCAAATGTGGTTACCACAACGGCGAATGGATTGGTGGCACCGACGGTTGTACCGTAAGTCTTTCTTCTGTTTCACCAAGAATGGTGCACAATACTAACTGGGAATATAGACCGGCCTGGATAAGGGCCAGACTGCCACCATCCGCTACTACTAGGCGTCACAGTCTAATCGCGCACCGCCACAATCGCTATTTTTGCTTGGATTTTCATGTGAATATTCTTTTCGGTAGAGGTACCACTAAAGGGCTGAAATTTGCTCGAGGATCTAGGCCCGAGACCAGACGCAATCGAGTTTGGCCCAACTTGTATCTGTTGCTTATGGGCTGGTTGCTGTAGATGATGTAGAGTTCCGGAACACAACAGCGCCACGTTTGGATATACTGCGCTGTGATGACTGGCTATACTCTACTGTGTCACGGGCGGTGTTGTTGATCGGCTCATTCCTTTTCGGGTCCTGATTTGTCCTTGATGATACCTTGAGGCATCTTGCAGTTCATCTCGTGTGAACTGCCCAAGACTCCTGTGAGGTTGGGGTTGGTTTCGAAGTAATAATCCTGTTTTGCTTGGTTACCTAGTTATTCTCGCAATTGATTCTATCTTGGTACGCATTTCCTTGTAATTAGTCTGTTGATGTCAGATGCGTCTGCTGCCTTGCATCGACGCAATCTTGTTTGTTTTGGGTTTCACTAGTGGTGACTGCCATGCAAAAAACAGACTCAGACAACTCATTGATGTGTGTAATGGATGAAACGCCACTGTAGTGCAGAAAAAGCTGCTCTTTTTGACGAAGTTCAGTCTAGTCATGCTGTATCCTCCGAACATGAATCAAATCTTCATTTATTTATTTTTTGGCTTAGTTTCGATTCTGCTGGCTACATTCAAAATTCCATAGGTACGGCTGTCCCCGCCTCTCTCGCTCGCCGCAGCTCGTTGCTTCTTTCTTCTTTCTCTTCCTTGAGGCGTTGCTCAACGTCCTCACGAATGCCGGCCAGGTCGGGTGGAATTGCCTGCATCTGCACACTGGGCGCGGCCTGGACGAAGCGCAGTTGCTCAGTGACATGCTGCAGGATGTCTGCGAGGCGCTTCTGCGAGTTGCGATTGACGCGCGGCTCGCCGAGGATCTGCTCCAGAGTTGGGAAAAGGGTGTCCTGGCGGAACTGGTCGCGCCAAGGCAAGTGCTGCGGCAGCGTCGGATTGATCTTATCGTCGCAGCCGATCGCAATGGATGTCTCATAGGCCCAGGCGCGAGCGACATTGCGCGGCGTGTACCCACCACCACCAAAGAGGATTAAGGGTAGGTTGTATTTTTTGCAAAACTCGACACAGGCGCCGTGACCCTGAACTTGTAGGTTAAAGCGACCTAGGCGGTCACCAGCCAGGGAGTCGGCGCCACACTGTAGGGCAATGGCACCCGGGCGGAATTTTTCGACGATACGGCCGATGATGGAATTGAAGAGCCAATCGTATTGCTCATCGGTAATGCCGTCGTTGAGGGGCACGTTGACGGCATGGTGCGCGCCGGGATTATGCTCGCTCTTAGGCCCATTGTCGTCCAGCGCGCCTGTGCCGGGGAAAAAGTTGTTTGGGTCGTACTTGTGGAAAGAGACAGTCATGACACGGTCGGTCGAGAAGAAGGCCTCCTCAACGCCGTCGCCATGGTGCACGTCAATGTCAATGTAGAGAACACGAGGGTAGTAACGCAAGAGTTGAAGAATAGCGACAACAATGTCGTTGATGTAGCAAAAGCCCGAGGCTTCGGCCTTCTTCGCGTGGTGCAGGCCGCCACCCCAGGCAACCGCAATGTCCGACTGCTTGGAACAGAGCTTGCGCGCGCCGTCGAGCGCGCCGCCGGCCGACATGGAGCAGTAGTCGTAGAGACCGTCGAAGAGGGGGCAGTCGGAGCCGCCGAGGTTGAATTTGAGATCTGGATTTTGGTTTTCAAGATCGCGCGGAACGGGCTCTGGAAGGACTGTACCGAGAAAGTCCAGATAGTCGGTCGAGTGAAACGTAGCTAGCTCCTCATACGTGGCAGCGCGCGAAACGTAGTTGTCCATGGCGAATGACATGCCATAGGAGTAGATAAGGGACTTGGAAAGAGTGAGGCGCCAGGGCTTCATGGGGTGTGTCATGCCGAAGTGGTGCTTCTCCATGTCTGGATTGCAGTGAAACGATACATTGTAACCCTTCGGTCGCGTGATGCCGGATTCTTCCGCCATGCGCTTGCATTTATTGTAGAATCTAGCGTTTTCCATGTCGCTGGCAAGTCCGAGCGACGTATGATGCTCTTCAACAATATCATGATCAATATCTTGCTTATGAGGGAGGTAGTTGGGTTTGGGAACGCGAAATTTGTGTGCATCCATGGCTGCGAGGAGACCAGCAAAGCTCCCGAGAGCCACGATGAGCAGTTTGTATATTCACTGCTGACGATTATGTCTGGCAATGCACTATTGTTACAGCCTTGCGACTGCATGTGCAAGCTGTTGAGCCTTTGTGCTTTGCCAGAGAGGTTGGAGCACCCGGAAGTTAAGGACGAAGTGGTGCGGCGGATAGGTAGGTTCTTGCAAGTCTCTGCTGCCCGAGAATCAATCGATTCGTGCGCCAAATTCGGGTGTATTGAGTTGACACGGTGTTGACGCGAGTTCTAATCAAGTTTGCGAAGCCAGTCCAGGCAATGAAGGCTACTGAAGTCCCGACGCCCCTGCCTGGGTCTCGTCTGGTAGCAGATTCAGCGACTATGCCCGATTCGAATATACCCATCTAAAAGCCCCACTCACGCCATAACAGGTTCGCTTGCTGTAGGAGAGGAAAGAGAAAATAATAAGGAATAAGAAAATATAAATTAAAAATTAAATCTATAACAATACTAAAATAATAAATTAGATTTTATATAATTACTTATTAATTAAACTATTTTATTTAATATATTAATTAAATTACCCTAGTTAAGCCTATAGTTTATCTAGAACCTCTATCTTTTATAATAATAAGAAAAACTATAACTAAGTAAGCTATACTAGTACCTTATTATACTATATATATATCTAATCTAGGTAAAAACCTACCCTCTTTTATATTAACTATCTATTATAATATTATAATTCCTATATTTATAAAAAAATAATAATTTTCTAGAAATAAAATACTTATTTATTATTAAAGACTATATTTTATATTATTTATTTATAAATTATTTTATATAAATAAATTAAAATTATATATTATTTATATTTATTTTTAAATAATTAATAAACCTTTTTATTATTATTATTATTATTATTATTTTATTATTATAATCTTTAATATTTAAATAATTTTAACTTATATTATATTATAAAATATTAAAATAATATAATAGTTAATATATATTTTTTAACTTTTTATATATAAATAGAGTTATAATTACTTTATCTTATATTTTTTATAGATTAGTTTTATTATCTAACTTTTAAAAAATTAAAATAAAGTATCTTTAAGAAAATTTATATCTATAATTTATATAATAGTTTATATAAAATTCTCTTAAAGTATCTTTAAAATTACTTTACCTTAGTACCTATATAGTACTATATTAATTAGATTTAACTAGTCTAGTATACCTTATTTAATAACCTAGATAAAA
>NW_007930970.1:0-7206 GCF_000280675.1 Beauveria bassiana ARSEF 2860
TAAACGATCCATCAACTTACTAAGCTTAATAGCGCCGCTTACGGTCGTTCGAATGTATGTAACGCGAAAGCCCACGCCGAGCACTAGAAGACTTAGCAGCCCTCGTAGAACCTGGCATCGCGAATCGTGAGCTAGGTGGCTTAGCAAAGGCTACGGTGGGGCATTTACCTAGGAAAAAACGGCGGCGATTTCGCGCTCGCATAAGGGGGCTAGCTCTAGCACGTTAAGGTTAATATGCTCTTGCATAGAGAACGTGGCTTTGCCGGAGTGGTACACGGCGAGAAGATAAGTGATGTTAGGGGACGATATAGCCGCGAGGGAGCGAAGCTCATAGAGGCGGTCATTCTTAATCTGCTACACAACAACCAGCTGCCGACTGCGGTTTTCCCTATGCGCAGCTATCCACGCGGCAGACGGCAGGCCAGGTGGCCTATCGTGCAGCGGTAGATAGTCCTCGTCTAGATGGCGATTACAGTAGAGCATAATGCTAACCGCGGCTGCCCGCAGTGGCATTACTCGTGGCTTTCGTCTTAACATAACGTATTGTGGTCAGCTAGTTAACGATCAAAGTTCGCGGCGGTAGTATTCTTTATATAGTCGCGTTAATCACGTAGTAATTTGCTTCTAGTCTCCAAATAGCTCTCTGTAGATGTGTACACAGGACCCTACACGATTAAAAGCCGGGACGATAGCTGTTTTTGCTTAATCCACTATAGTATGCTTCGCCGCCTGCTCCCTCTAGCTATTGAATAAAACCGTTTGATGGGAACTGACCCGTGCCTCCTTGGTCTGGTGGCCCTGGCGGCGGATTTCTAGGCGTGAACGTGGCCAGGCCTGTTCCGTCGTAGCTAGGCAGCGGGCTTATGCTGGGCGTATTGTTAAGTCTAAGCCAGTCTATTAACCTGCACATAATAAGCTGCGTTATATAGTCTGGCACCTAGCCGACTTATATCCGGACAGTATCCCCGTGTAGTTGCGCAGCAGCCCACATATCCTTCTGTGCTATGTGGCTCTTCTTAATCGCAGTATAACACTCCTATATAAGTTTATATAGGCTCTGGATTTAGCTAGACATGGTAGTCACGGCAGTAGCCAGGTCTAGATCATAGCTATTGCCTGCTAGGCTGGCCTTGGAGCCGGTTCTGTCGCTTTCCGTGTTTATGCCTTCCGTCGCTGGCTGCGGCTAAGAGCCATACATGAAGTGATCTGGCTGCTGGCTATGTCGCACGGAACCAGAGGCAGCAACATGTTACTTATATGATATGCGTGACGGACGAGACTACTACGTGGTAAAAAGCAGCTGGTTAGTGCTACCATAGCCGGGCGCGGCAGAGGCGTGTTACTCTACATAGGCGCGCTTCTTTTTAGTGGCCCCCGCATGGCGGTCGGTAGCGCTTTGTTTGCCCATGCTAGAAATGTTAGCCAGAGAAAGTTGTTGTCGCGTTAGGGAATAGAGGGTGAGAGGCGGTATTTATAGGGTGGCCGTTTTCGTCCTCACTTCTCCTGAATCTCTACGCTAACTTTAGTCCGCAAAGTGCATAAGTTAGTACTGCCACGCTGGTATAGGAGGTAAGGGGCTATAACGCGATCATTTACTCAGTCACTATTGCTGTTGGTGGCTTAGGGCTGCAAGGCAGGCAAATATAAAACTATGTCGACATAAATGGATACTACCTAGCCGCAGGACGTTGGTCATTATTGTAGAAGTCTGCGGTGTGGTTCACACATACCTCGACAAACCGCTGTAAGAGAGATACGGAGTAATGCGGGATTGTACTAGCTTAACACCTACACATAGGAGCAGCGAAGATAATAAGCGTAATGACTAAAGGCTGAAGACCGGCAAGCTAGCGCTTCTTAACGTTATTATGTGTATTTTATGTGGCTAGAAGTAGCTAAATAGTCATTTAATAAAACACGCCCCGTAATAGCGATGGACGCGTAGTGGTAGGAACACACCCCTGTCCTTTCTCGTCCATAGCAAGGGCTTCCTATCAGGCTGCAGCCATAATAGGCGTTGGTCCAGTGCCACGGTTTTAACGTTTCCAACAGCGTCTGTCGCAGCGCAAAGTACCCTTAGCCACAAGTTACCCGCGGCCTGACATGGCGTCAGGCATATAGAAACAACTAAATATAAATAAAGCACAGTTAAAACTTCTTTCGCCATTAAAGGCCTTAGGGACGGCAATAATGTAGCATAGATTCGGATACGAGGTCACGACAACCACTTCGGGCGAGAACCGCCCCGAGGCTAGGCTAACGACGGTGGAGGCACGATTAGAGAAGCTAATGTAAGAAAATAGGCACTTAAGACGATAAGTTAACTATTTCGAGGGCCTGCTCCGTGCCGAGAACAAAGCCATGCCACAAATCCTCCATCTATCGGAGGGCCTGCGCGCGGTTGTGTCTGAGTTTAACGGCCACCTGGAAAGTTTCAATAAGCAGTGGAAGAGCGACGAGAGACTTTAGGGCGGAGTTTCGTAGCCTCCTATGCGTGTAGCGGCGCTAGAAGCATAGACAATAGAGACTTAAGTGGAGGCATACTGGGCTGCTATTACCTTGCTAGGATGACGATCTGCTTAGCTATTGGCGGCAAATGTTAGGAGCCTGTCTTCCTGATTAGAGATGACCCATGTAAGTAGCTAATTAAAGTACTAAGTGATAAATGAATGTATGGTGTTACTCCGCGCTAATATTCTAAGTATGCGTTAACTCGTCTAAGACGACAGCTTCCATGCTAATCTTTCTTATGACTATAATAGACATACTAGATCTACCTAATCTGGCATAGCGCTAAAATCAGCTGGCGTAGACTGGCAAGGCAGATAGGCGGAACGCATAGGTTATTGCACATGTGACTGCTACAGCCTGCGAGAGCGCCAAATCTAGACAGGATAGCGGCCGCTACTCTTAACCCTATTAGCTCCACCGGTTCTCGCATTCCACGCACTTCTAATGGTCTATTATGACTCTGCGGGGCGAAAAATAATTCGCGTTTCCGCGTGGCGCCAGCGGCCGTTTAACGGCCATCACCCTCATGTCTATGAATAGCTGCTAGAAAACACTTTCCGCACGCCTCCCTGACCCACGTCCCATTCCCGATCAGGGGTGGTCCTTGTACCCTGTGGGCCGAGCCTAGCGCCCTTAACGTCAACCAAATCGTGTATACATGGAACAGCGGCAAACTATGGCGGCCGCGTATAGCGTAAGGTTGCACTCGTAGCCCGTATTGGTGGGCGTACCGGACACGTCTGTTGCGTAATGGCAGGCTTGTAGAGTAATAAACTGGCAAATACTATACACTTTAGTTTAGGTTCAGTGCCCACCCATTTCGACATAAAAAGATCCGAATAAGGCGGGTAGGGCAGGCGCCGGTGCGCCCGTCTTAGCATAATTAGGCCACTAACTAAAACTGGCTATAATCAGCTTGCGGAAGCTAAACCTGGACTTCCCTGTAATATGGAGATATATGTATTAAACCGAAGCCGTTTTTACAGTCGCTGTATAGAATCGTCTTTCTGCGTAGACGCTATGACTGCTAGAGCCTTCCTCGCTAATTATATGAAGAAAGAAAAAGAGACTACACGAAAGCGCGGTCCTAGCTTATAGAAGAAGACGAAGTAGTTAGGGGAGATAGCCAGAATACGCACACTTACCCTATATGAAGACCTAACGCATGGTGTTTAGCACGTCGCGATGCACTGTCCCACTAGCAAGTCATTCCCGGATCTCACTGCACTAGTAAGCATCGAAGATCCCTGCGTAGCAGAGCATGCTACTCACAAGGCTTCCTTAGGTGAATGAGTTTTCGAAAGGCGGCGAACCACCGAAAGTGCGTGACGTCAGCGGGTGTCGTCCAGGCCACGCTGCCATCATCTCTCAAAAGACCAACAATCTAGGCCGGCATCGCAGGGCGCGAAAAGCCGCCGACATTCCCTAGAGTATCTACGATATACCAGACGACGACGGTGGAGAAATACTATACTCTGCGTCTATCACTTGCACATCACCGAGCAGAGAAGCGAGCCTTGACGAATATACGGTGGCAGAGGCTGTCACAGTGGGAGAGACCAATACAGTAGGAGAGGCCGATACAGTGGGAGAGACTAACATAAGCGGCGAGATTAATATGATTAGAGAGACTAATGTGGTGGGAGAGACTAATTATATAGTAGGCATAGAGCATACTACGATTTAGGCTGAGGAGATGGCGGGCATAGAAGACGCGGTGGCCTGGGAAGCTAACGCCGGGACGGGCATGGAGGGTTAGGACGTGGGAGGCCTGGAGACAGAGAACCTAGATCTGGCATAGGATACATTAACTGCCCCTGAGGTGGCCAGCCACCCCCTCCAACAAAACAACACAAAACACTATAAAACACAGCAAGGCGAGCTATCTAGAAAATAGGCATAGTATGCTCTCATAGAGGCACTCGCCTAGCAGCGGCGACTCTACTTTAGTCTGTGGTAATCCATTCATGCAGTTGAACGAAAGTTTTATTTGATACCGTCTCGTGATTCTATAAATGTACCTAGAGCCCTGCCTTAAGGTGATACTTAAAAGGTGGCGGACGGTCCACTGCGAACTAGGACCGGCCTTTGCGGCCTATACTTAGCAGTGAGAGTTAAGAGGCTCAGAGGGAAGCTCGACACAATATTCCGGTGGAAACACTCCGCATCCGTGCTCGGTAGCACTGCAACAAGTGCACAGAACACAGTGCTCAATGACTGTCTAATGCTTAACGACTTCTCGGTGTCGACAAGGTCTACAGTGGGAATAAGTATCCACGACGCGTGACGCTCCAAAGAGCCTAAGCAGGATGACTCTCCAATAGATGGACACGGCGGAGCTATACGGCCATTTAACACGCCGCCTCCCGCAGGTCCCACACTCGTAGATTTTCATAGCACAAGATGCATAAACTAGCATTCCCACACCTACGGACGCACTGCACTCATATTGCCTACGTGGCCTTTATGTACTCTATACTTATAAACCTAGAGACAGAGCAGTTCGAAATGGCGTCCTATCGCACTTACATAGGCTGAGATGCTATGCAGCGCCGTTTCTGGCTGATTCATTCGGGTATATAAACAGGCGTGCCGTGGCACCCTCCGCCTTTACAACAGCAACGTAAACAAAATGCCCTGTAAACACACTCTCTAGGCGCGCCTGGTAAAAGATGACGATAATTTTGCTCTGCAGGTGACGGATCGCCTGAGGAGGCTCCTTGATTAATTGCGCGGCTTTTTGCCCGGTGACTCTATGGAAGTTGTTTTCATGCTCGGCAATGAGAGTAAAGTCGCCGCGCTTCGCGACCTAGCTGTTGCGCCGTACTTGACGACTCAGAGAGAGATCTATTTTGTCGTGGGATTGCTGAAAGGGCAAATAAGCAGGCCACTGCTTATAGTAGAAACCGATGTACTCGTCCGTAAGAGTATCCCAGCAGGGCCTAGTCCGCCGCGGTACCACGAAGTAGTCCGCCACCGCCTCCCACCAGCAGCCTAGGCCACAAGCGCTGAGCACGTAGCGGACTAGACCATTAGTAGGCTTGCCCTCCCGTTTGCCGGTGTCGTGTGCATATTCGTTAAAGACATTGCTGGCGGTCTCCGTAGCATCGCCCGGCATCTTGCCTCGTGGCTGTCTGACGGGCCTCTATCTGACAGTCCTGTGCTTCCCCGGCTGCTTCTCATTGACGAAGAATTAGATAGTAAGTCGGAAAAACAGATCGTTTTAGAGCTTAGCGACTGTCTTGATGAAGTCTGTTGTTCGGGCTCGTCCTTGTTAACATGATTCGCCGGCATTAGCGTCGCTGGACTTGGCATGATAGGGACTCCGCACGAACGACCGAGTTAGCAGGATTTCCGCGCTAAATTAGCAACAGGTGTGAGCGGCGTATAGAAGAGGCGTGAGTAGACAGGACGTATGTTATCTGCTAAGACACTTTATAGAATAATGGAGCGTGCGTCAAGTACTATCTTATCTGTGCCAGCGCCGTTGGACCTGCCGCTAGCGACGCGCGTGAAGCGCCCTATAAGCTAATATCTTGAAGCGGGTGTGGTCGATTTGCTTGACTATGTTGACTCCGCCGAGATGTTAGAGTTCTTCGCCATTCCCGTCGTAGCTTCTAGCATTATTTTTGACCATTATATGCGGGATATGCATTATGCGTTGCCCCTCCTGCCTAGACAAGCATAGCTAATGGCATAGTCTTTGACATCGCCGAAGTTTTCGACAAGCTCTACCGGGGACATATCGACCGTGTCTTCCACAAAATTACTTCCACCTCAGACTAAAGCAGGAAGCTAAAGCTTTCGTCTAGTCTTGACTTCTTGAACTTGCTGATGAAAAGTCTAGGAAGTTAATTTAGAGAGTTTCGCGGGCAACGCCGATTAGCATTACTCTACCATGCTGATAAGCTCATCTCATTCTAGCAAAGGTGGAAGAAGATCCGCTCCTCTGCTACGTGCTTTAGCTGCCTTAAGAAGCGCCCGCAACACGAGCTGCCGTGTAAACACTGGATATGCGCAGCCTGCTACGACCACTTCTCGGTCAAGAGCTGTAGCGGCTGGAACCTGCCTCGTTGCGTTCTCTGCGGCGAGGAAATAGAGGGGGGACTGCGGATACGAAAGAAGCCGGAAACGGCTGCACCTTGAGTCCTCTGCGTGGATGGTGGAGGCGCGAGGGCTGGCAAGCCGCTCGCGTCTCTTAAAGCGCTAAGAGACAAGATCGGCCTCGGCGGATACCCTGTATAGGATCATTTTGACGTAATCTTCGGCACCTTATCAGGTTTGTTGCTTGCTGTTGTCTCTGAATACATCTGACAACACTTAGGTGCCATAGTTGCGTGCGCTCTTGCGGACGGCAAATCCGTCGACGAGTGCGTCGAGCTGTTCGAGGCCATGGCGCAAGCCACGTTCCAGCAGCGCGAAGTGTCCAGCTACCCGTTCGGCTGGACTACTATTGGCCGGAAATTCTGGCGATGCGCCTTGACGCTATTCTAGGACAGTAAGTATTCCCCGGTTCACTTGGAGGGCTGGCTGAAAGCGGAGTTTAGGGTATCGAGAACGCTCACGGACTAGTCAGCCGCCACCGCCAACGGTCTGCTGGTTAGCATGCCTATAACCGCGGTGGAGGACACGGCGACTTTTATAGCAACTAACCAAGGCGCGGCTCTAAACCCCAACAGCATCGCCGGTAAGTTA
>NW_007930971.1:0-7167 GCF_000280675.1 Beauveria bassiana ARSEF 2860
CTTATTAACTACGTTAGTTCTTATTTTTTAATACTGTTAGAGAAAGGGTATAAGCTAGGCTATAGAGGGGTTATATATAAGGAAGTAGATATATAAGAGGCGAGCTGCCGACGAACTAGCAGGGAGGAGGCAGCGATAATTCCATTATCATTAGTAACTATAAAGATTATCTTATAACTAAAGTCCCTTAAGTACCTAACCCTTATAGAAATAGACTAACTATAGATTAGGGATAAGCTATTATTATAATAAGGAAGGTATTGAAAAGTAAAAATTTAAGATATATATTTTATTTAATATAGAGTTTATCTAGATTTTTTTAAAAGATAGATCCTTAAATTTAATAGAGAAATAGCTTTTTACTTTTTACTAGTGAAAAGATATAGTTTACTATAGCCTTACTAAAAAAGATACCTCTAATAAATAGGTAGTGCCTGTAGATTTAAAGTAAAAGGGTCGTCCAGCTAGCAAAAAGGGCTCGTCTGAATAGCAGTACTTATTTTAAAACACTAATAATATAAAGTAACTAGTAAAGGGGGGGTATTACCTTTATAATTATATTTTCAAGTAGAGAGGGGTTTAGTACTAAGGTATTATTAATTCTATAGACTAGGACCAGCCCTAGAGGTATTACCTAGGCTCTTTAAGTAGTCTATTCTAAAAGAAAATTATAGTATTATAGTAGGCCTTAAGGCAAGGCTAGCTAATTATTATTCTTAGGGAGAAGACGTCCCGTCAAGATCTTTCCCATAGTCTAATGCCTCTCGAAATTAGGCAACCATTACTAGTTTTTTAGTATAGTATGCCTCTATTTTTAGTGGCATTTTAACCGACTACCCCACCGCCTAACCACCGTTTAGGCTTACTAAAATTCTATTACTACTATAATAAATAAAGATAAAATAATAATCTCTATTATTAAGTTTAAGAAGCTAATATCACTCTAAGGTGTCTATTACTACCCTCTACTCCTCTAATTCTATACCTAGCTAGCTAAGGATTTAAGTATACTAGGGAGGCTACTTATATCTTAGGGTTATAAATTTACCTCTACCTAAAGTAATATAATTAGCTATATATTACTACTAATATAATAAGAATATAATAAGAAATTAATACTTTTAAAGTCTACTATTTAGTACCTTATAAGCTAATATATATAATAATTATATCTATAATATAACCTAATATACTATTTACTATAATATAGTTATTTAGGTATCTTTAAAATACCTTTACTATTAAATATAAGATTAAGTTATAAATATATTATATATACTAGAGATATAGCTAACCTAGCCACTTAATCTAAGGCTTAATACCTCTTTTAACGCCTTCTTTATAAATAACCTAGTTACTAGAAATAGCTCTTAGGAATATATTATTAAACTACCTAATAAGCTAATTATTAATAAGGTAAGGAAGTAAAATATAGTTATAAGTTATAATAGAAGCTAATTTACCTTTATAAAGCCTTTTAGCTAATAGCCTTATAAAGCTATTATTAGGTAAGAAATTTAGGTATTATATTATACTATCTTATATATTATATATAATCTAAAAGTATTTTATAATTAGCTAAGGATAGGTAATATAAAGAAGTATTACTATTTATTATTACTTATAGAATATTAGGGTTATTAGGCTACTATTAAAGTATACCCTAACTTCTAAAACTAGAGAAATTAAATACTAGAATAATATACTTTATAGTTAAGGCACTTTTCTATTACTAGACTATTAAAGAATTAATACTATAAAGGAAGGGGGAGTAAAAGGAATCCTATTATAATAGATAATTAACTAGCTAACTTAGAATTTATTTTATATCTTTCTTAATCTAGTTTAAAAAAGCCTAACTAATTAGAGGCTTTTAGAATTCTTTTAGCCTAGAGCTAATATCTTATATTTAGCTTTATTTATTATAAATAAATTATAGGTTATAATATATTTATTTTTAAGTATATAAAAAAAGGCTATTTTACCCTCTCTAGTAGATATATTTATATCTATATTATATTTAAGGAGTATTTAAATAAAAAGTCTATAACCTCTTATAGCTATATAATAAAGTAATATAAAACCTAGTTTATAGATAGTGTTAATATTAGTAATATTACCTTAGTAAAGAATAGGTATTATATAAGTATATATATAGTTAGTAGTAATATAAAGGGGAGTATTTCTAAGGTTATACTTATTAACTATACTTATATTAAGAGAGATTAGTATAACTACTATAGTTAGGTAACTAAACTTAGCTATTATATAAAGTAAGGTTATATTATTAATATATTATAAATAGATAAATACCCCTTAACTAAATAGTAGATTTATAATATCTATATTCTTATACTTAATAGTTATATATAATATACTAAATCCTATAATATTAATAATATAGATATTATAGCCTAGATTAATTAATTACTTAGTAATATATAATTAACCTTACTAAATAGTATAGAAAAGTAATATAACCTTAGAATTATCTTTAGTATTAATAACTACTCTATACTTAATAAGAATTTTAGGTACTTTACTAAATAGCTTACTTATAGCCTAATATAGTAGCATTTTACTATAAGAGTCTTTAGCGTTTAGGTCTAAGCTATAATAAAGTAATATATTTAAGATATTAATATTTACTTTAGATATAATATAATAGATTATAGCTATTCCTCTTATACCTAGTCTTATATTAACTTATAAGCTATTTCTTAGTAATAGTAGTAAGAGCTCTATATTATAATTATTAGTAATAATAATAAGTATATTAAAACTATTAATAGCTTAGATATTAACTATAAATAAAATAGACTTAATAATATCTATAAGGTTACTCTTTATAGTATTTAGGCCTAATATACTCTTATTAGCCTTATCTAGATAAGGCTAATAAGTAAATAGTATATAAAGGAAGTCTATAATATAATAATATTACTATATAGCTATATTACTATTAAATAGAGATATATAATTAAATAATAAGTTTACTACCTATATATTACTATATTCTAAGGTATATATATAAGCTATAAACCCTTTAGCGCTTATTTAGTTAGTGTCTACCCCTCTCTTAAGTAATATTTAGATAAAACTAAGATATTATCTTTATATAATATATATTAAGGGTATTATTCCTAAGTAACTTATAGATTTAATACTAATACTAAGATTAAGTAGCTAATAGATTATTTTAAGACTTCTATATTATACTATATAATAAAAAGCTATCTTACTATAGTAGTCTAGTAAGTTAGTCTCTATATTTTAATATAATAAAGTTATAATAACTATATTATAACTATAATAAGATATTAAGTATAGAGGAGATAAGCTTATAGTATTAAGAGTATTTATATTCCCCCCCTTAACTAAAAGCTAAATAATAATATTAGGATATCTTATTATAGCTATAGATATTAGTAAAGTAAATCTAAGTAAGCTTAGGGAGTTAATATTAGTAGTATATAGTAAAAGAGTAGTAATAGCATAAATCTTATTATTTATTACTACTTTATAAAGTAGGCTTATCCTAAACTTATTAGATTAATTAAGATTTATATTATACTTAAGTAGTATATTAATAATAATTAGTTAATCTATATATACTATAATATAAAGAGGAGATATTCCCTAATAATTAGTCTTATTAGGATTAGTATTTACCTTTAATAAGACTATATAGATATAGATACTACTATATTAGATAGTATAATAAAGTATAGACTAGTTATAGTAATTATATAGCTTATTTATATTAAGCCTACTTTAAAGGAGTAGCTAAATAATAGTAAGGTATCTACTACCTATAGTAAGTATTAAAAGGGTCTATCTATAGGCATTAATAACTCTAGATATTAAGGCACTAGCCTCTAAAGATACTTAAACTACTACTTAAGCTATTATAAAATAGCTATTTAATACTACCTAAAGAAGTATTATATACTTATTTAATATATTATAGTAAAATAAATATAGCTAGTATTTATAAAAACTTTTATAAGATTTAATAAGAGAAAATAAGTCTTTTACTAAAAGGTATAATATAATTATATATTTAATCTTAAAAGATAAAAGTAAAAAAGTAGCTATTTTAATTATAAGTATTATATCTTCCCTAAAGTATACCTATCTATATAATAGTTTATATTATAACTAAAGCTAGCCTATTTTAGGCTCTTTAATATTACTTAGATATATCTAGGCTATACTTTACTAAGGCCTAGTAGCTATAAATAGAAATTAGAGACTACCTTAGTACTTATCCTCTAGCTTTTTACTTTATTTTAGCCTTACTAGCCCTCTAATTCCTCTACCCTCCCCCTACTCTCTTACCTTACCCTCTATTATAATTATATTACCTCTCTATACTCCTTTATTATATTACTTCTCTTTACTCCCTTATTATATTACCTCTCTATACTCCCTTATTATATTACTTATCCTTACTCCCCTCTATCTACTAGCCTTTCTACCTACTAAAGCTAAGCCTACTATAGCTAGACACTAACTACTTCTACTTTTATATACTATAAATAAATACTATTATATATATTATTCTTTAATAAGCTAAGTAAGGTTAAGCTAAAAGATCTAGGTATTTAAAGCCTTAGTTAATTTAATAACTAAAATTTATAAGTAAATACTTATATTATTTTAAATAATTTTACCTACTTACTTAATTACTATATAATTAAGTTATTAATTAAAGTTAGTTTTTATTCTCTTAAGATTACTATTATTAAGAATATAGCCTTTAATTTTAAAGTTTAGCCTAGTAAATATTATATTAAAGCTAGATACTACCCCTATATTTAGAATTTTATCTTATAACTTACTAAATATCTTAATATAAAACCTATATTATAATAACTAAGGTATATAAAGAATTATTAGCCCTTAGACGTCTATAATACTATAAGTAAATATAATAGATCTTAGTATACTTAGTTATAATAGCTTCTTAATAACGTCTTATAGTAATAGTAGTTATAATTTAATACTATATAATAGAACCTTTAGTAAGGATTAAGTACTATAGCTAGGATATATTTTATAAATATAGTTAAAAAATTTCCTAATATTACTAGTAATCTTACTTCTATTAGTAGATATTAGCTTTTATAAGATACTAATAGGTATACCTCTACTACTTATAAAGATCTAGGTAGTTATTACTAGACTTTAATCTAGCTTAATAAAGGTAATTATACTTATAGTCCTTAAGAAATAAAATTATAAACTCTAATAGAGCTAGGCTTATAATTTATTTATTATTTATATTCTAATATCTTAAAAATTATAAGATATTATAAATAAAAAGTAAAGACTAAGGGAGATATAGATCTTAAAAACTAAAACTACTAAGAAGTTTCTTAAAGCTATTTATATTAAGTATAGTATTTTAATATAATAAATCTATAATTAATATAAATAAGTATAAACTAATATATAGCTTAATATAGTATTTTTAGTTAGTTACTTATTATTAATATATATCTAAGAAGCTAAAATTAAGAAGGTAGAAATATATACTAGCGTAGGTAAGTTATAATAATATTAGTAATAATACTAAATAATACCCTACTAGCTAGATAGCTAGAAAATCCTTTTATTACTATTTAAAATAAGAGATAATATTTTATTAGGCTACCTAATTTATTTTAATTATAAGTTAACTCTCTATTCCTATAAGATTTAAATTATATTTACCTTAATATATAAGTAACTACTACTCTAGCTATAGTATAATATTAATATTAATATAACTAGTATATATCTTATCTTTTCTAAATAAGGTTACTATACTAGGTTCTATTAGCTAGTCTTATACCTAGTATATTATATATTAACTTATAATATCTATAGGTAACTAAAAATTATTCTAGTACTAGAGATTAGTACCTTAAAGATTTACTACTAGCTTTAAAAACTATATTTACCTCTCTCTAGAGATTAGCCTAATATTTATTTAGTAGTATTAGCTATTATTAAATAGCCTAATAATAAGTAAACGCCTATAACTATTACCTCCCTTACCCTAATAGTCCTAAATATAATATATAGAATATATTATATTATTATTAGATAGGTCTATAGTCTTATAAATATAAATACTTTTACTATCTTTCTTTTATAATATAAGGTCTAGTAAAGTAATATACCTATTTTCTTAGTATTAAAGTATAATATATGCTCTAGGCTTAGCTTATAATAGTAAAAATATAGCTAAGTAGTTTTAAGAACTTTATATATTTTTATATATTTTATTTATATTAGATATTTTATTTTCTAATATAGCTAGTAATAAATATTATATCTAGAAGTTATTAAAGTTAGGGTCTAGGTGTAATATAGATTTATAGGTATAACTAGGTTCTTTTATTATCTTCTTAGTTATATTAAAGACTATTAGCTACTTTACTTAGGAATAACTAATAATAGTTAGAGAGAATAGTAGAAGGTTAAGTAACTATATATCTATTAAAGTATAGTTTAAACGCTAGTAGTATAACTATTATAATAATATAAGTATTATATTTATATTCTCTGCTTATTTATTTTAATAGTTAATTTTTAACTACACTATTAATTATAAGTAACCTAGATAGTCGTAGCACGTCCTGGCTAGGCGCGTTAGCTGGAAATAGGACGGTTAAATATATATGCCTGGCTTAAACGCTCCGCCTCCTATAACTATACTGCCACTATAGTGTGTACTATTTTATTAGATTATAGTTAAGATTAGTTAAATAAGATAAGTTATCTATATATAAGTAATAATTAGATAATAGCTATATATATGATATATCTTATATAAATAACCCTAGCTTTAATAGCCCTAGCCTTATCTAAAAAGTTTACTAGGTTTAGCGGCTATAAGTAAATAAGGAAATAAGAAATTAAGGAAATAAGAAATTAAGGAAATAAAAAATTAAGGAAATAAGAAATTAAGGAAATAAGAAAATAAGGAAATAAGAATAAAGAAGCTAAATAATATAATATAGTCTTTATAAGTATAAAAGTAGTAATTTACGTTACTATAATATCTTTAGTTTCTTTATAGTATATATCCTTATATAATCTTTAATAGCCCTTCTCTTTCTTTTAATCTTTACTATACCTATCTATAGTCTAATAACTAGTAAAGGTAGCTATATG
>NW_007930972.1:0-1373 GCF_000280675.1 Beauveria bassiana ARSEF 2860
CGTGTTACGTTCTTAGCCATTTTGACACCTTGAACGTAGACCAGATCCGCAGAGTGAGGGACCTGGAATGAGAGACGAAGGGTCAGAAACGAGAGGGGTGACGAACAGAATAGCGGGGTGCGCTGTGCTTAAAAGGTGACAGCGGTTGGCGCTAGTGCACCTGATTACGTAGGTGGATTATTTTTAGCGGGCTGGCCTGGTATGAGTCATAAGAATATTGCGTTAGGCCCTGAAACACATGGTCTTGCACGCAGAAGATTACTATACAAGAGATGTATGTTGGATGCGGCAATTGTAAGATTGGGTTTGTTCGGTTGACAGTTCTTCCTGAACTGTTTGGCTTCGGGGATGCCAGTGACGTTGGCATGCAAGGGAGGGTGGTTCTGCAAAACACATCTCGTGCCTGCGCCATGCGATCATGCCGCTAGTGCGGGTACAAGGCCCCGCCGAGAAATCTTGGGGAAGCATAGGAAGCCTCTGGAGAGCAAGCACCTCGAGTGGCCATACAGGAGGCTTGTTGCAACTGGCGGTGTTCCGGGCGATTCTATGGGCTTCCAAATTCGCATCCCTGGCCCCGTTCAGCGCTGCTCTACAAGTTGGCTAGAGAATATTGGCGCAAGTGTCCTCCTGCGGAATAGCTAGGATATTTCCTGCATTGCGCGAATCTTCGCCAGACGCAAAATGCCAAGAGCAAGACATCGTGTCGGCTTAAACCAGATACTTTCAGCGAACAGGATATTCGGTTTTCGCCGCTGGGCTGGGGAGGCCGTTTTATTGTGCGGGGGGGTGCTGTACAGTGCGTCTGTACCAAACGTGGCTGCATTCGATTCTGGTACACGTCTCTCCACTGGAGGTAGCCTAGAGTTGGTTAGCGCATGCCCAGTGTGGCAGCTTTCTTCCAGTCTAGTGGCTGCTACAGGAGGCAAGCAGCGCCGCGACAAGGCCACGGAAGGCGTTGGCCCGCGCAAGCTAGCAAGACCAAGTTAACACCAGCTAAACCAGGAATAGTGAGGCAGCTCCCAATTCAGCCTGAGGCTGGCCCTTGCAAACTTGTTCCCCCAAGACTTTCAGGCGTTGCCCAGCCAGTGTAACTGCTTGTAGGCATGGTTTTGCACGCAAAACCGGTTCACTAGTTGTGGCACCACAACGCCGTCCACCGTCTATATAAAGAAGTCAAAACATCATCCTGCAGCAGAGAAAAAGATCGACTATGTCATACGCCCAAGATCAGCCGAAGAAACGGGACAGAAGCAACGAAAACTTCAAGAAGAGGTGGCGTACTTTCGTAAAGAATGGCTTCCTAACTCACCGCGACTATCATGCGGCTGTGTATATTTTACTGCGCCGAAAAGGCCAAGTCTATGTGTTTAAAT
>NW_007930972.1:1473-2513 GCF_000280675.1 Beauveria bassiana ARSEF 2860
TTCTCTGTCCAACATTGCTGAAGACAGCCCCATTCATCGCTGTAGTATCAAAGAGGTCTGTCATTCACTCCCGCCGTATGCACTGCACCTTTGTTCACCTTTGCAGGCTGTCCAGGCTCTCGTGTATGGTATAAGCCATAACCAAGCAGAGGTGGCGGCGTGTGTTGCCGCGCACCCTGACTCTGTGCCACTGATCTACAGTGTTCTTGCCACTGCAGAACCTAGCAACCTCCCCACACCACCAGCACAACCCTTAGGCCTCGAGGCGGTAGGTGCTGCTGATGAGTCCAGCAGCAGCGACGACCCCCCTAGTTCCGAAAATTCGCACGCGACAAGCAAAAAGCCTGACAACGCCTATAAACGCGCTGTAGCCATGGCTAATCACCTTACCCGGGAGTTAGGCTCCGTGAATATCTTGACCGAATTACAGCACGATTTACAGCGTGAGAGGGCCCGAGCCGATCATAATGCACAGCGTGCAAAGCCAGAACTGAGGTCGCAGAGCGAACAGGGGGCTGGCAATCATCCCGATAATTTGGAAGACGATTGCCACAGCCTACAGCCCAGTCCACGTTTCAAGACGGCCGCTGAAAGGTACTCGTGTATAATAATCGCACAACGCTACCATGCTGCCAAGCGCAACAAAGAAAAGCACACATGTTCAGTCGCCGAAATTTTTGCTAAAAAGTATTTACCGGACAAGGACAAGAAGGGTCTGCCCAAAAAGAAATTGCAGGACAGATGGAAAGCCATCATGCACCAACACAATTTCTGGGAACAGCTGGCGACCTCTTGTGGGGGGGCCGGCGTGTTGCTGCTGCTGCCCGCAGAATTTCAGAACGAGCAGTGGGTTTGCCCGTCACCAACAACGACCACATAAGCTAACTTGTACAGCGCACGACGACTTAAAATCAAGGATAGGGATGCACTGTTCGCGAGAATCGCAGCGAGGCATCCAAACTTGAAACATGATATCACAGCCCTCACGTATATTTTATCATACTTTTTCTACAACAAAACCTTGCCAGAGTGGACCATAC
>NW_007930972.1:2613-3942 GCF_000280675.1 Beauveria bassiana ARSEF 2860
TTTTGGAGAATTTGCCTGAAGCGGACATCGTCATAAAAGGATTGCCTGAACTGCTCAATTGTGTCGAGATCAATCCTCAGTTTGCGATCGATGGTGGAGACGCAGCAATGCTTCCTAATGAGCAGCCGCTAAATTCACTGATTGACTCAAGCATGTGCGAGTACGAATATACAGAAGACGGACTTACGGAATGTACGCCGCTATCGCTTGCTCATGACCCAGAATTTATTCCTCCCGGCGCAGATGTTGTGCCAGAAGGGCTGAGTTTTGATACCGTTGTTACAAACGATGTGGATGAGAGCTTGCATGCGGACTCGTACATGGAAATGTTAATGAGTTCTGATGAGTTCCAACTGTTTGGTCAATAGTGCTTTTGATGGATAATACTCACCCTACAGTACAATGCTTTCGCTTTTGGGTGGACTGGAGAGTGACACGGTGCCACTCCGTAGCTCTGAGATGGCAGACATGGGCGCCACGGTACTAAAGCAGGCCCGCAACACCTGCCTTGGCCGAGTCGTCCACGACACTAGCACCAGATGCAGTAGTAAAGCGTTTGCGATACAATAGCGCGAGTATTATTATGTGTCTGAGAATTGCAGTTCAGTATTTGTCAAGGCGCGAGGTTGCACTAGGAGATGGTGCTGGTGCGTGGCTGGCGCGGCGGACCCGGGTAGTGTTGGTTACACAACCTTGTCTGCGGAGGCTACGCGCACTAGCAATCGGTATATAAATGGTGCATCCCCTGTTCTTTCCGCTGACTTTATCTCTCCTTGTCAATATTAGCAATGTATGAGTCTACGCTTCTCTACTCTATCGCATTTGGTGCTTTCTTTGGCCTGCTCGTCCTCCGCCAGCCTGTTTACATATTCGCGCGTGCACTTTGTCCAGCTGCATTGCAGCTTGGGCTGTCGCCCTTCCTTGTCGTAGGAAGATATCTTTCTATCTACCTCGTCTACCCGACCGTGCTCAATCGGCGAAAATTCATTGAACGTTGGAGTTGTGCCGACAGCTTGTTGCTGCTGGCCTACATTTTGGCAAGGGGGGTCTGCGTTGTGATTCCTCTCCCAGATATAGATCAGGTTATCACTCGCACCGGAACGCTCTCGGTGATAAATTTGCTATTTTGTTTTGCAAGCCCATGTCTGGGCATGTTGGCAGACGTTCTGCACATGTCACTGCATTCCTGCCGTCGCCTCCATGCGTCTTTAGGGACTCTGGCTTTCGTACTGGCGGTGATTCACGTGGTCGTAGGCGGGATCACCACTAGAGGGCTCAATTTGCAAACACCAAAGAACGTATTCGCACTAGTGGTTAGTAGATGCGTCC
>NW_007930972.1:4042-5536 GCF_000280675.1 Beauveria bassiana ARSEF 2860
GGAAGCTTTAGTAAGGCGTTCTATAATAGTCAGTACAATCTTGGTCTTGCAAAAAAAAAACCTATGTGTCTTACTTCAGTAACGGTGCTTAATTTGCATGCTGTTTGTGTGGCGGAGAGAAAATCGAATGCCAACGGGAATCGCTGGGGCTCATCCAGGCCCACAATCCCATCATCCCTGGCCTGGCCATGAGCAAGGTACATGATAATTTCCCCCAGAGCCTCGACATGTTGATATCTCCCGGCCGACAGTTTGATGTGTTCCTGGTTCCCTGTCTAGATTAGTAGGGAAGATTGTTTCATGGCTTGGGCGTGGCTTACATATCTTAACATTGCCAAACAAGTCTACTAAGACGTTGGAACAGGTAAGACTCGAGTGCTCGAGACCATTTTGTTCTAGGTACAGAAGCCCATCAACGATCTGCGCGATATTAGCGGCGGATTGGTTCAATCGCAGACAAGGAGCATACCTGTCCCACTACCGACGCCAGTCGTACATCATTCAGAAGAGGATTGCCTGCAATTTCACATAGTGCGAGGGGCATGAATTCGAATGACACAAGGTATCCCTCATCTATGGGGAGAAATTCCTTGGCATCAACAAACCGATTGTGCTGAATTCTGCGTATCGCTTGTATCTGGCTTTTTGCCGCAGGGCCGGTAAAAGTCTTAATAATCACGACTGATTGCCTTTCTGGATGAGATCGGTCCTCCTCTGCAACGGTGAAATAGTTACTCTCCCCAAGCTGGAGGTCAAATAGTCGTCGGTAGGTGTCCTGTGGTACTTTAACAGCCACTTGCGCGGTGGTAATCAAGTCGTCGTTTTTCTTTGTAGGCAGGCGATCGTCCGTTGGCGTAGGTGGACACAGTTTTTTCTTAAGTCGCTTGGGGGCAGGCGGGTCCCCGGTCGGCGTATTGCGGTTCATGACCATTGCATCGTCTGCGAAAGGTATATTTTGTGCCTTCACATCTTGCAGTTTGATCTCTGAGTTTCGGATTCTATTGTATTGCACACTCATTGCAACTGGAAGCTTGCCGTGTTGGATAAAAAAAACAGCAGCTTGCCACGCGGACTAGGTGTGGGCGCCGCGCATTTATACAAGACTGGTGGAGAATGGTAAAGGTTGTGTCATCAAAACGATTTGCAGCATGAGTATAAGAAGGCTCTTTTCCACCGGAAAATTTGCATCCTTTTTCTCTCAGAATTGACGAACGCTGTAAACTATTCTGCAGCATGGCTCGGAGTGGATTTCAGGCGGTATCGCACCGTATATGTGCGGAGAAAAGCCTGAAGCATGCTGGTACGGCAGAGGTTCAACTCAGCATTCTAGACTTTCCGAACTCAATCAACGCGAACAGTAACAACGTAAAGCGATTGATCAGGCTGTTCAAAAACCAACGTGGCTATAGCCCAGCGGAACGACAACATCGCATACCAGCAGTCATTGATGCGGCAGATTTACACAGAGCACTGGATGCCTCCGGGTACAGTCCC
>NW_007930972.1:5636-6985 GCF_000280675.1 Beauveria bassiana ARSEF 2860
TTCAGCGACACCGAGAGAAACAGAATTTGGTTGCGACTTTGTTCAGCCACCGAAGTCTGCTTGGTGCCTTCGCTGCTCGCCTTCTTCGAGAACCTCAAGTACCTGCAGCCTGCAGCGGTCTGCATGCGACGACTCGTCCACCTAGAGAAGGGAGAATCCATACGATGTGCCTTGGAGAAGGCATTCTCTCCGGGTGATGGCAACGAGTGCGTCATGCAGACCTCTTCGACATCCTTCACGACCATTCCGATCAGTGCCGCAGATTGCTTTGACATCGCGTACCGACAGTTGTGGCTCTATGCCCTGCGCGAGCAGCGGGACATGCCAATCAAAAGCAAAGAAAAACTGGCGACGGCGAAGATACGACAGGCCGATGAGGTCGTGGTATCTCGATTCGCGCGTCTGGCGCAGAAGCTCGGTTTCAAATCAGATGAGATCAAGGCCTTAGTGCAAATGAACCCGGACCAAGAGATTGCGCGTCGACTGCTGACAACAGCCAGAAAACCAGAGGAATTCGAATTCGACGATATCAACGCCAGTATCGATACTGTCGCGGATGTGCTGGCCACGGCGCGGCCAATCTCCGCGCAGCTATTGACGGAGGATGATGAAATCGATTCTGTCGAGAAACCACCAGCCCTGTGCGGCCAACCCCATGCAGCGGACCATGCTCGGGATAAAAGGGATATGTTCCTAGACAAGCTTCACGGGCCAATGCCGAGACCTCGTTTGCGTTTGACATCCATCTTTATTCAGCGATCAGCATACTTTGCCCTCTTCGGCCAAGACCTCGGCATTTCCGTGGCCGGTCTGGAATCAACGGAAGACACGCACATGCTTGACCATAGCAGTAGCCACGAGCAACGTTTGCCACTGCACGTCGCAGAGCGACGAACAAGCGCCCACAGAAGCACGGAAGAGCAAGAAGCGAGGCTGGCACAGCTGGCGGCAACAGAACGACAGCTTTCTCGACACGTTGCACAGCTGAGAAACGACATGGCGCTCCAAGAAACGAGACTTCTTACACTGAGGGGTGAAGAGCAGGAGGCGCTTCAAAGGCTCAACAGACTGCAGCAAACAGAAGCCGAGCATACGCTTCGTGTAGAGAGTCTTCAGGCCGACGAGCAAAACCGACAAAACGAAATTGTCGCGCAGGAACAGAGACGAGCCAATCTTGGCGACCAGATCCGGCTCGATCTCTTGAGTCCCGGCGAGAAAGAGCACCTGGCCACTGTTGAGAGAGACGGGGAATTCCCTGACCACCACACATCCTCGCGACCGGAGCAGGTATCGCTGGTGGAAGACTTGACGGCGGAAAGAAAAAGACTGCAGGCCGTGGTGGAGCATCT
>NW_007930973.1:0-6867 GCF_000280675.1 Beauveria bassiana ARSEF 2860
TGTTATAATATATTATAAATTAAAATAGTTTTTTATAACTTAATATAATATTTTTTTAATAACTTTTAAAGTAAAAATAATTTTTATTTTTTTAATATATTTTCTAGAAGTAGTTATTAAATAATATATATACTAAGATAAAAAATAGTAAAACTTAATAAAGTAGTTTACTTACTTATCTAGCTTATTTATTTATTAATTATATTATTTATTTTATTATTAATATTATATAAAATAAAACTTAATTATTATAAATTTAATATTAAAATAATATAAAATAGAATTATTAAATTAGTTAAATAAATTTATTAATGTATATCTTTATTTATAATATTATAAAAAAAAACTTTAATTATTATAAGTTTAATTTTAAGATAATATAAAATAAATTTAAAAAAATCTTTTTTAATAAAAATATTAAATACTTATTTTTATTGTAAACTAATTATATATATTAACTATTAATTATTAAAGATAAATAGTTAATATTAAGTATTAATTAATAATTAGAAAAAAGAGAAGAAGAGAAGTTTATTAAAAACTTAGGCTTTATAGTTTATCTTCTTTATACTTAGCCTAAAGCTATTAAAGAGCTAAAGTAAGCTTATAAAGCTTATTTTATAATATTAATTTTTATTTCTTTTTCTTCTCTTTAAAAGAATTATTTATAATAATAATATTTATTTATAAGAGCTTATAATTAGTCTATAATAAGTAGTAGATATTAATATAGAAGAGTTATTAATTTAAGTTAAATATATATATTTATTAATAATGGTAAAAATATAATTCTTTATCTAAATTAACTAATATTTATAACTTTAAGTAATAGTAATAAAGGGGGGTTATAGTAGTTATAGTAGTAGGGATATATAAAATAGTTAAAATTATTAGATTTTTAAAAGATACTTCCTTTATATATTAACTATACTAAAAATTAGGATCTCTATAACTCTACTTATATCGTTACGTAAGGCTTGTCTATATAGTAAAAAAAGGTCGTCTATATAATATTACTCTTTTTAATAGATTGATAATAAGAATTAATAATCTTTATTAAATTTTTATTTTATAAGAAGAACTAATAACTTAAATAATTTATTATTATTATTTATTTAATAATGTATTTATATTTTAAGAGAATATAACTATATTAAGTATATAGCCTAAAGTACGTGATTCAGTGGGATTCAGGGATAAAAGCAGGAATACTACTTACGACCCACTGTAGGCTTAAACGTGGCGAGACACTGCAAAAGAAAATCGGAAAGGATAAGCCATTTTTGATCTCTACCCAAGCGTCGGATTTTAACAAAGCCAAATTTATTACACAGTTAATTCTATTGGCTAGCCTTGATATATCCCATGATGTCTCCTCGCCCAATTCAGAGCTTTGCCAAGGCAGCAACACAGTGCAGCGCAGAAGTTTGTGCCCGGCTCTGGAACCACTCGCCAACGCCACTGACTATGACACAGGCAGCTGCATACGGCAAGTGTATTGTCGCTGATTATACTGCCGTCGAAAAGGACAAATGCGCGAGGGAGTTCATGAGATTGAAGAACTGCTACATGGTTCGTCACACTTGCAGATCAAAGGGTGGGTAGAAGCTGACAGACCTGTTTGTAGCGCGCTGCCAGAAAAGGTAAATAGAAGCAAATGAAGTAGTAGTGATCTCTTTTGGGTCGATTGCTGGCGCGAGCCAGTGTTGCTATCAAGAGAAGCTAATCGACTACTCTAAAGCTTAAGCAATCTCAAAATCCAAGTGGCCTTCTGGATCTCCTGCTCTTCTTCAGCGATTGCTTCGCCTGTGACCCCAACCACATGCTTTTCCAGTGGTCTGCGGAGAACCTTCTCAAAGGCAGCAGATTGTGTAACAAGGACTTCCTCCAAGCCAATTGACTCTGGATCAGAAAGCATTTGATACTCCATCTTGACATCATCGGTTTGTTGCAGGCCTGCTTTTTTCCGGAGCTTCTGAACTCGGTTGATGACTTCGCGCGCAAGACCTTCTTGTGCCAAGCCCTCATAAACATGCACGTCCAAAAGGGTAAGCACATCGCTATCCGTATTAGTTTCCCACGTCTTGGCTGTCTCGTCCTCCTTGACACCTCTGCGAACTACTAGATCGCCCTCTTCCAGTTTGATTCCGTCCACCAGAATTTCTTTGTCACGTACGTATCCCTGACATTGTTCGCTTGTCAAGGAAGAAAGAGCTTTCTTTACTCGGGCCATATCCTTTTTGAGCTTCTTTCCAAGGACTGGCCAATCGGCGGTAACACTATACTGCACACCGTATTTGCCCTCATCGCTTGTGAGCACCAGATCTCGAATATTGAGTTCCTCGGTTATGTAATCTTCGAGAGACTTGGCGTCGTCAAGATACTGCTGGTCGTGGTGGAGGACCACCAATGTCTTGAGCGGTGTCTTTAAACCGATGCTTCGTCGTTCTCTAGAAACACGGGCAAGCTCGATGACTTTCTGCATTCTCGAGACACGACGCTCCACGTCAGAGTCAAACAATTCGCTTCTCACGTCAGGAAATCGAAGGAAGTGAACACTGCGAGGATCTTCTGCCTGAAGATTCTTTGGGATACGAGGTAGAAGTCGGCAGTAAATGTTGTCAGTTAAGAATGGTGTAAAAGGTGCCAGACCTCGGCAAAGTGTGAAGAGGACCTCGAAGAGCGCGTTAAGGGCGTGTTGCGTGTCATCTAGGCCGTTTTCGCCCTTGAGACGACGACGATTGAAGCGAATGTACCAGTTGGTTGTGTTATCGATCAACTCTAGCAATCGGGGAACGACGGTGTACAGGCGGTACCCTGGTAGACGTGTGAGAATATGAGTAGGATTAGCACCAGCATTGTTTACTGACCTTTCATTTCCCTGTTGACAAATTGAAGAAGGCTCTGGCAACTTGCCAGAATCCAGCGGTCCATGACGTTAGTGTTTGTACTCTCCAAGTCAGGGTTCCACATGTAATCGGCTCCTTCCACCTTCTTGAGAAGTGCAACTTGGCCCTCAAAGAACTTGTAACTGTTCCAAAGAGGAAGCAAAACCTTTTGGACTACTTCTTTGACGCCCGACTCCTTAAATCGAAGGGGCTCGGCTCGAACGACGGGCGAATTAATTAGGTACAAGCGCAGGGCATCTGAACCGTATTTCTGCATAACGATCGATGGGTCCGGATAATTTTTCAGACGTTTCGACATCTTTTTTCCATCTTCGGCCAGGACAATTCCATTCACGACACAATTCTGGAAGGGCGATTTGCCGAAGAGATGCGTGCCTAAGACCAGTAGCGTGTAGAACCATCCACGGGTTTGGTCTAAGCCCTCAGCGATAAAGTTTCCAGGGAATGATGCGTTGAACTTGTCCACGTTTTCAAATGGGTAGTGCTGGCTGGCATACGGCATGCTGCCAGATTCAAACCAGCAGTCAAAGACTTCGTCGACACGTCTCAGCACGCCCTTGCCTAATTGACTGGGTATCGTGATATGATCGATCTTGTCGCGGTGTAGGTCGGTGATTTCGCCCTTGTGTCCGCTGAGCCTACGTAGCTCCTCCACACTTCCAATACACACTCGCTCCTCGAGATCGTCACTGACCCACAGAGGGATAGGAGTGCCCCAATATCTGTTTCTGCCCACATTCCAGTCACGAGCATTAGCAATCCAGCTGGCAAAGCGCTTCTCTTTAACGAAGCTAGGGACCCAGTGCGAGCCCTCAATATTCTTGAGCATGTCGGGAACGATCTCGGGTATGCGAATAAACCATGACGGAACTGCTCTGTAAATGAGCGGGGTGTCCGATCGAGGGCACATTGGGTAGGAGTGCCTGATCTGAGACTCGACAACTAAACGACCAGAGTTCTTGAGGTACTTGATGATATGCTTGTCTGCTTCTTTGACATGCATTCCAGCAAAGTCTCTCACACGATCGGTGAAATGAGCGGTGTCGTTGATTGGGTCTGGTGGCGGGCGCTTCTCGGAAATGATGCCAGCCTCAAGAGCAATGTTGTAATCATCCTCACCGTACGCAGGTGCCTGGTGAACAATACCAACACCACTATCAGCAGTAACATAAGTAGCATTCAGAACACGGAACCCCTTATCCTTGAATTCTTCGTAGAAGTATTCAAATAAGGGCTCATATCGCCAGCCTAGCATGTCCTTGCCCTTGATCTTTTCAATAATTTTGAAGTCGGCCTTCTTGGGATCCTTGTAGAGAGTAGCCAACAACTTCTCTAGAAGAATATAAATCTTTCCAGACTGCCCATCTTGAATTTTGATATACTCAAAGTCGGGATGCGCTGCTAGGCCGGTGTGTGAAGGGAGTGTCCATGGTGTAGTCGTCCAAGCCAGGAGGTTGACGTTCGGATCGTCAAGTAGGGGAAAAGAAACAACAACAGCAGGATCTGTCACATCCTGGTAGTTTTGATTGGCTTCAAAGTTACTCAGTGCAGTCGTAAGCACCGTCGAGTATGGCATGACTCGATAGCCCTGGTACACGCTTCCCTTTTCGAACAGCTGCTTGAAAACCCACCAAAGTGTCTCCATAAATGAAGAATCCATGGTCTATCGAAAACTGTTAGCTGGAACCATCGTTTTCCTAACTCATCTTCAAGCGCTTTCATACCTTATAATCGTTGTCAAAGTCAATCCAGCGCCCCAATCGCTCTATGGTAGCCCTCCATTCGGTGGCGTAGCGCATGACAATCGCCCGGCATTCTTCGTTGTACTTTCCGATACCAAGCTCAGTTACTGCAGCTTTACCAGAGATCCCTAACTTCTTGTCGATCTCGTGTTCGATGGGGAGGCCATGAGTATCCCAGCCAAAGCGTCGTTCGACATGGTATCCCTTCATTGCCCAATAACGAGGAATTATGTCCTTGATAGTCGAGGCAAGAAGATGGCCAAAGTGAGGTAGCCCAGTGGCGAATGGAGGTCCGTCGTAGAAAGTGTATCGCGGGAGATCAGCCGTCAGCTCAAGCTGCAGGAAACCCGATTAGCTTCACAGTGATTAACCTTTTTTTTTGGGCGAGTGTGTGTGACTGACCTGGCGGTGGAAAGCATCCATCTCTCTCCATTTCTCGAGAACGGCCTCCTCCTCTTTTGGGAAGTCAATCGACATGGTCAGAACTTGACAAGATGAGTTTTTTCTTCGTCGTCAGTCTTCCGCCGTATGCAGTCAATGGAATTTTCTCAAGAACCCCAAATTTTTTGGGACAAGTAATTATACGAATCTCGATTAACAGCCTTCAGTTGAATCTGATCATAGAATAGATAGAACGGAGTGCAAAGACTAGAGGAATGGGCGAGACACGCAGAACGAGTTGGAAGATCATGAAGGATGAGTCAACCACAAGATCCCATTTCACAACGGGTGGGTGGGGTTCTACAAGTAACTAGCAGGTAGGTATCTATCGGCTATAAACCATTGATAGTGTAAGGAGGGTGGAGTCATACCTTGAAAAGTTCTGGGCGCACAGCTACGCCCACTGTAGGCTAAGTAAGCTCAGAGCGGGGCAACTGGATGCTGGGATCCTGGAATAACATACAGCTGCCTGATCGCTATGAACAACGGGAAACGTTCTCGTTATCGGCATTTTTAAGCCAGCAAATACCAAATTTGATCATGAGATATGCTTTTGTGAGTGCACAACGTCTGAAGATCTTTATTACCTCTCACGATCGTACTGACCACGTGCAAATACCTACCAAGGCAACTATTAAGCGAGGTCAGCGTCTGGTGCTAATAAGTCGAATATTACCTACCTACCTACCTATAGTAAGATTCTAAAAGTCTATTACTATAATAAGATTAAAGACTTAATTTTTAAATATTTTTTTACTAGTAATATTAAAAATCTAATAAGACTTAATATATACTTAAATAATTAATATTTATATTTACCTTTATAATATAGTAGTTATATATTAAGGAGTTCTATATAAGTAGATATATAAATTATAGGTTTAAATCTTATTAAAGATACCTCTTTTTAATTCTCTACTAGTCTATCTTTAAAAAGTCTAGTATATTAAAAGTAATATTATAAAGAATTAAACTTCTACTAAAGATATTATTTTTATATAACTTCTCTAGGTATAATAATAGCTTATTCTTAATCTATAATTAATCTATTTCTTAGACCCCTATAGTACTTCTAATACTACTAATATAAATATATTAGAAAACTCTATAAAAATAAAAAAAGATATAAAAGATATATATACTAATTTTATAATAAAACTAAGCTATATCTAATAAAGAGATATTATATAAATAATACCTAAACTATAAAAGTTACTACCTAATATAATCGTAAGTATATTTTATAATATAGTAATATTAAAGCTAGGCTTAAAAAGTTTACCTCTTTTACTTAACTAAATTTAAAGTATATTAATAATAACCTAAAAAACTATTAAGGTCCTTAAAAATATCTTCTTTTCTAAAAAGAATAAGTAATAAGTAGTAATTAAGAGGATACCTACTTAAAGCTAGCTTTACCTTATCTTAAAGACTTTATATTATCTAGTTAAATATATTTAATTTTAATAATACTAGAATTATAATACTTAAGTTAATAATATTTATAAGGATTTTATAATAAGACCTCTTTACTTTTAATCTTATTTTAGCTTTTTCTTATATACTATTATCTAAACCCTAAAGAATACCTGTTTTTTTAATATTAAACTCCTTAATAATAACTAACTTAATTATATTTTAAGATATTATTATATAAAACCTAGCTTTATTTAAATAAATAAATAAAGATTTTTATATAAAATTTTTATAATAATAATAATAATATTTAATATAGTTAATAAGTAAGTTATATAAATAAGTAAGTTATATACTTT
>NW_007930974.1:0-6710 GCF_000280675.1 Beauveria bassiana ARSEF 2860
ATAGACTTATAATAATTAAAACTAAAGTTAAATATATAGTTAATAATATAATATATATAATTAATTAAATATAATATATATATTTATATTATAGATATAAAACTAATAAAGAAGAGGATTCTAATTAGTTTTAGATTAAAAGATAAAAAGTTAGGTAAAGTAGTTTATTTACTTATCTAGCTTACTTATTTATTAACTATATTTATCTTTTTAATATTAATAAATATAAACTAGTTTAAAATATCTTAAATTATAAATAAACTTATTTTAATTTATTTTAATATAACTTAATATTTTAAAAACTTTCTTTTATATTAATAAAACTTTCTTTTAGTAGATTTTATAGTAAATTATTTCTTAAAAGTACTTAAATTACTTTATATATCTATTTCTTATATTTCTTAATTATATTAAAATAAATAAAGATATTATTAAAATATATAATAATAAATTTATTAAGTTATTTTTATAAAATATTATTAATTATAGTTTAAGAAGTAGTTAATATATTTATAAAATTAAATATTTTATTTAAGACTTTAATAATTTTATATATTTCTTTTTTAATATGTTTTTAAAATATTTTAATATTTTATTAAAGTTAGTTTTTTTTTTAATTAACTTTAAAATTACTTATTTATAATTAAAATATCTATAATGTAATATTTTCTTTTAATATTATTATAATATTTAAAGATAATTATAGTTTATATTAAAAATATAGATAAGAAATTATATAATCCAATCTAATACGAAAAAAATTTGTCAAGGGCGGGATATGTTCCTGATGAGGTACTACCAGAGGCTGCCAACTGGGGTTTGCCGATGCATTGGCTACAGTCCTCTGCCCCAAGTCTTCCCGGTTATCAACTTGCGTTTGTTGCCGCTATATACGCGCCGGTCAGTTTGGTATTCCAATGGCACGATGCCTTAATCGATTCCTATATGCTTATGGATAACTTGTCCACTCGACAAAAACAGTACCATCAAGGCAAAGTGACAATTCCAAAAGCTACCGTTCCAATTCTACGCCTTTTTGATAAAGAACACAACAGCACTCCTTCTAGCTACGCTGTATCTAGCTGGAAAGTGAGATGGACAGCAAGAGAGGAGTCGCTATGCTGGTCTTTCCTACAGGCGCAGATGTAAAAAAACCCGCATCACACGAGGCAACAGCTGTTGCGGGATGTCAGTGTCTACTTACTGACTGAGGGATGGTTTCGCATTCCCGGAAGCATCTACACACATCTCCGGTATAAAGCAGGTCAGCTGGGATCGGAGCGTAAATACGTTTCTCGCAAAACCACTCAAGGGGACATAGTAACATCAACATTGGAATCATTAGATGGATCTCCAAAAGGACGGGGGCAAGCCTTTCTTCCACCCGTTGTGACTCCAGCAGCCGAGAGCCTGGTTTTGCAGGCTTACCAAGAGGTCAACGCAGCATCCAATGGAGTACATCACTGGTATCATTATCGAAGCTATGCACACCAACTTGCCAAATTTGGCGCCTTTGATGTTGATGCAAAAGATATTGACATGGCGTTGCTTTGCTTACATTTCGCTACCTGTTCGAAGCGTTGCGAGACATGCGGCACCCCACGCAACGGGGCTGGGAACTGCCATAAATGCAATCCCGTCGAGTGTGTGTCTTGCGGCAGAAACACATCGCGGTGGCGCAAAATGTGTAAACGGTGCAGCAACGAGATCAAACGGCTCGGGGGCAAGGCAAACAATGGGATCGATCAAAATCGGTGTATTACCTGTGGCTTGGTGCAGAATGACAACGGAGCAGATGCCCAACTTGTGTACTATCGATGGAGCGCAGCATAGAACAAAAAGGCAGCTCCAACACCGAGGAGGAGGACCTTGCGCATCCTTCTCGCCGTCCAGAGCACCAGCTAGGAGACAGACGTTGTATCGATTGCAAGGAATCTGCACCACTTGGGCGTCAGAGATGCCAACTTTGCCATGAACAATTTATGAAAAGACTACGATCGGAGAGGGCTAAGCGAGATGCTAAAGGTACAAGTTGCGTTGACTGTCGCACCAAGCTTTTGCCCGGAGAAGCAATCAGATGTGCCAGTTGCCTAAAGCATCACCAGGAAAAAATAGCCGCGAAGGCAATTTGTTCCGACTGTGGACAGCAAGCAAGAGTCGGCAGGAAGAGATGCGCGGCTTGCGAAAGCCTTTGCGTGAAGCGACGGACGAAGGATTGGAGGGACAGGAAACGGAAACTGAAACGATTGCCCGCCAAGGAACCCGCCTTATGTCTTAATTGTAGGGAACAGCTGCCAGTCCCAGTCCAAAACAGGAAACGATGCTCCGCCTGCCAGACAAAATTCAAGAAGGCCACCGGTCGAAGAGCAATGGCAGAAAAGCGTGGAAAGCGTGCTGCCCAGAGCTACTGTTGGGATTGCAAAGTACCAGTACAATGTGCCAGACAAAGGTGTGATCCATGTGCGGCGATATATAACTCCCATACGAGAGAACGCAAGAGACGGAAGAGGGCCGCCGACGTTCAAACAGAACCAATCTGCGGTGATTGCGGAGGCCCAAGAAAAGACCGCCATAAACGATGTGCGGAATGTACGAGGAAACATGGAAAGTGCCAACAGAAGAAATATCGCCAGAGAAGAAAGGCCGCTAAACCGCCCAAAGAGAAAACAAAGCCGCCTTGCAGTGATTGCGGGGGAGTAGGGAGAGCCCGCTCAATCCGATGTGCGCCATGTGCGAAGACACGTCACGACACTCAAATACGGGAAAGTCGGAAGCGGAACAGGGTCGCTGAGCTGGCCGCTGAGGCAGCCAAAGAGAAACCAGAGGCACTCTGCTGTGATTGCAGAGGACGGGCCGCGATCGGTCGTCAAGGTAGACCCAATAAGAGGGGTGAGCCCTGCGAGTTAAACATAAGATGGCTCCGAAGGAAGCAGTACGAAAAAAGGAAGAGGGAGGCCGAGTAGGCGGCCCGCGTAGGGCCAGGCTGCCGCGACTACAGAAAGCCATTGTGACCTGGCATTAGAGTTCGCTGCCCGAAGAGATGGGCACCGTGCCGCCTGGCGAAGTACGGGGACAAAGGCCAGAGAAACTACAGCAAAAGCCAAGCAGTCGAAAAATTGAGAGGCCGATTGCGAGCGCCAAGGGATAAGACTACAAAGCTGTATTAACATTCTTCGCTATATTACGAGAAAATACTAGTACCAAAAGTGAGACTAGAGAACTACTGCTTTCCTTTTGTCGCAGAATGTATTAGGGGACAGGTTACTAAATTAGTGTGTGTACGTTATCTAGGCTGGGAAAATAAGGGATAGACTAAATGGTAAATGCTAGTGATATTTGCTCCTATGTAATTGCACACATGACGCCTTTAATCACCGCAGAAGTATATTACACTCCTAATATAGCTCATTCTTTCTTATTTCTATTTTAGTGTGCTATAAACGATTGCTTTAACGTATACAGCTAATCATCTATATCCTGAAATACCGACTTTCCGGCTGCGGCAATCTTCATGCCCATCTGTCTCGCATGCTGAGCCATGAGGGCGTCCATAATTGTCAGAGCAGCCATAGCCTCGACGATAGGTACCGCGCGAGGGACAACATTAGGGTCGTGACGGCCCCTGGTGGCGAGGACGCCCTCGCCGGATGCATCGTAGCGCGAGGTCAATTGGTCCTGGGCGATAGTTGCCGGAGGCTTAAATCCTACCCTAAAAAAGATGCTGGCCCCGTTGGAGATGCCGCCCTGGATACCGCCCGAGTGATTCGTCTTGGTGCCGAGGCGCGAGGGCGGGATGCCAACAGCGGCACCGGGTGTCGTGGCCTCGCTGGCAGGGGGGTTAGACACGAAGGGGTCGTTATGCTCTGACCCGCGCATTTCAGACCCACGGAAGCCAGAGCCAATCTCAAAGCCCTTAGTCGCAGGAATCGACATCATAGCGTGGGCGAGGAGAGCCTCAAGCTTATCAAAGGCAGGCTCACCAAGGCCGGATGGGCACCCGCGGATAATACAGGTGACGGTGCCGCCAATAGAATCGTGCTGGTCGCGGAGCTCGGCAATCAGGTCCTCCATACGCTTCGCAATTTTAGTGTCAGGGCACCGCACCGGTAGGAATTCGTCAACCTTATCACGCGTAAGGGTATTAACGAGCGTAAGGAACTTAACATTATTGCTAAGGGCGTCCATATCGTCAAATAGCTTAATCTTACCGACCGAGGACACAAAGGCGATAATCTCAATACCATAAGCCTCACACAGCCACTTCTCAGCGACAGCGCCAGCGGCAACGCGGGCAATGGTCTCGCGGGCGCTACTCCGGCCACCCCCGGAGGAGGCTTTAATTCCGTACTTTTCGAGATAGGTCCAGTCGGCGTGGGAGGGGCGGGGGTAAGAATTTTCATGAGATTTATAGTCGCGGGGGCGTTGATCCTCGTTAGGTATAGTCAGGAGGAGGGGCGTTCCGAGACTTATAGAAGGTTAGTATTATGATAGTTAGACATTCTGCGGGGTGGTCTCACGTTCGCCCAAACTCGGTTCCAGATCCTATTGTCACGCGGTCCTTCTCGTCGCGGGGGGTGGTAATGGCCGACTGGCCCGGACGTCGACGTGTGAGCTGCGGCTGGATGTCCTCTTCCGTGAGGGCAAGGCCTGGCGGGCAGTTCTCAATAATGCAACTGACGCATTTACCGTGGGATTCGCCCGCGCTGTGAACAAGAGATCAGCATGTCTGTTGCGCTGCGCGGAGGGCAGATATGTTGAAAAACACTCACGTGGTCACGCGGAAGTAAGTGCCAAAGCTCGACATGGCGCCTATACCTGTTCTGTTTAATCCAGCAAGTGAATTGGGTCGAAAGCAAATGCGACGCTGAGATATTTCTACTTTTTCGGTGACTAATTCCAGCTCCAGCCGCCGTATTCGGAGAGTCGGCGGGGCAGCTGCTGTCACGTGCATCACGGATGGCGGGGCTTTACTAAGGCTGTCTGTACATTGCGGCAGCCGCCGTTGAGTAATAAAGAGAACAAATGGCTGTGCCATTAAGGAATCGCTGTAGTGGGGTGCGACGATGGCTTTATTTTGCGTGGGGGCCCTCCTGCTGCGAAGACTATTGTGCTAGCGTTGATAACTGCCTGCTTGCCAAGGCCATCGTAGGGCGGCTTGTAGGGCCAACCTCCGAGTAAGGATGTTTATTACAACGCCTTACTTATATCTAGTTAATATAAATATTTATCTCTCTTAAGAGTATAATTAAGTATAAACAAGATAAGGCTTAAGTAAAAAGATTATCTTACTATTATACCTTTAGTATTATTATAGATCTCTATATTTCCTATTAAGAGAGTTGTTTAAGTCTAGTATATATAAGAGATAAATTAAAGAGATATAAGTAAACTAGATAAAGCTAGGTCTAATTGATTAGACTATTACTATTTCTTACTTTACTTTACTCTAAAATAATAGAGCTAATCCTATTTATTCTACTCTATTTCTTAATTTATATAGTATATTAATTATATATAGTAGGGATTTTAAAAGGATAGACTAAGTAAGTATTACTATAATAGCTGCTATAATCTACTTAAACTATCTTAAGCGAATGGTTAAGGCTATAGCTATACTTACTACCGTAGTAGAGTCAGCAGCTATATTAAATAAGCCGCTGGCAATAAGTCCTAGTCAAATTACGGGGGATATAAAGGCATATTTACAAAGTGTGAGCTCAGCTACAAGCTGACGGCTAGGGTTCCTCAGTTTACTATCTAGTATAGCGAGTCACTATCTAGGTAGCAGGCACTTATATCTTAGACGAACACATTAATAGCTTAGTGTTAAATCTATTTTTACGTAGAGGGTTAATACTAGTGTGGCTTACTTAGTATGCTGATATATAGAACGTGTAGACTTCTTTGTGTGCTCTAGGTGTGGCTTAAAGTGAGTCTCGGTATAGCCTGTCGTTACTAGTCAATGTGCATAAACAATCAGTGTACGAGGCTTAGGGAGGATAATGTGGCACACATCGTTGTGTAGAGCATAGAGCGTTTAGTGTGTAGGGGGTAAAGTCATTAGTGTGTAACTAGAGGGTGAAGTGGTTAGTGTGTAAAGGATGGAAGACTCCGTGTTTTTAGTGTAAGTTACTATGTAGTTAGCTAGCACACAAAAGACATCCTAGCAAGAGGGCGGTCATAAATTTAGTTTATCTTAGTACGCCTAGCCGGTGGCTCTCCGCCGTTCCCTATATCCGAGCCCTACTACCTCCATTTAAATTTCCTCCATCGATGCTACCAGCTAAGGCCGGATGATGGTGGCGCAGCCCCAAGCGCTACGGACCTAGGATGGGAACAGTAGACAGATCCTGGTGGATCCTAGGGGCAGCTAGTGTCAAAACACAAAGCAGCAAACGCATCGTTACGTGTTCTACACTCTTGATGCCTATACCAGCGGCGAGCTCAATAGAACCAAAACTATTTATAGTATTTCCCATTATATAGTTTTAAGCATTCCAGCGATCTAAATAGAGAGAGAGCCTAGAAATAGACCTATGCTAAATAAGATATAATAGCTTAAGTATACTAGTATTTTAGAGCTAAGATATCTAAGTAAACTTTAATAATAATAACTTTATATTAATATAACGTAGTTAATAAGCAAGTTATATAAATAAGTAAGTTATATACTCTACCTAGTTTTTATTATAACTTACTTTAGTTATTAT
>NW_007930975.1:0-6650 GCF_000280675.1 Beauveria bassiana ARSEF 2860
AAATAGTTATTAAGTAATATATATATTAAAATAGAAAATAATAAAACTTAATAAAGTAACTTACTTACTTATCTAGTTTACTTATTTATTAACTATATTAATATAAGATAATATTATTATATTTATATTAAAAGATATTTACTAAGACTTTTTAAAAAAAGATCTAAGTTTCTATATTAGCTAGTCTTTAATACTAACTTTAACTTAATTAAGTTATATTAAAATTAGATAAAGGACTACATTTAAAACTATTAGTACTAGCATATAAGTCTTCGTATAACCAGCTTTATATATATATAATATAAGCTTAGGAGACTCTTTTATAGAAATTTTTAAAGAAATTAATAGCTTTAATATTAGCTTTAATATTAGCTATTATTAAGGCTAATAGAATATATATAAGATTTAACCCCTTATTAATAGCCTTACTAGTTGCTTATTTAGGAATAGCCTTAAATTCGGTACTAGCCTAGCATATAATACTTACCTAGCATACTTAGTATACTCAGAGCTTGTACGGAGTAAAATCGCCGTTATTGCGATCAATGCTAGGCTGTTCGCAATGAGCTTGCTTCGAATGGCGTAACATCTTTATGTAGAGGTTCAATATATCGACCACTCGTTTGTTCCATCTGTACTTTCTTAGATTAGATTGGATTTTTGGCGCTTCTTTGCGCTCGACTTTCCCCCCTTAAGCCGCTGTTTAAACAGGTCAATGTTATACTTAGTATGAACTATTATAGCGAATAGTACCTCAATGGCAATAAACTCAATACATCTGGTTTTCGTGGTCTTCGACTGTTTAGTTGCCCTAACGCATCCACTCATTGCATTATACTCTATTCCCTCCGAATCAGCCCGCTTCTGAACCGCCAGTCGTACAACTCCAGCCATTTAGTTTCGCTAGCAAGCAGTGTTCTCGTATTCTCGTCTGTATATCTCAATTTCATCCGCTCAGGTTTTTATGGTGTTTTGTATAATTTACACGCGTGTGTACAAGGCATGTTTTGCATGCACACTTGCTTGTGTCTCTCTTGACCTTTGGTGAAGCCCCTTGTGTCCAGTTTGAGCTGCGTCAGTCCTAGGTCTAGACGCAGCCTATGGGGGTTGTTTTCTGCGAATGGCCATCGTAACTATGACAAGCGCGGCCATTAGGCACCATGCCTTGCCCCGAAATTGTATGATCTGCTTGCCCGGCAAAATCGTTGCGGTCGGGTGGCCAGCGGTTTTGTTTGTCTCATCGCTTTGTTTGCTTATCCTTTGTCTGCTCATCCTCTATCTGCTCTTCCATGGCCTGCACTATTCGCTTCTTATCATTCTTGGAGAATTGAAGGCTACCCTGCGCCAGTGCATGAACCAAAAACGGTACAGACTCGGCCTTGAAATCATCCGCGTTACGGACTTTGTCCAGATCCTCCGACAACTCCTGTGTGAGCCGCTGGAGGTAACCAGATGAAAATCCGAGTTCGATATTCTTCTCTGACATTTGTGCATATACTTTGGATGACTCCTGGAGCGACACTTCTATTGGTGTAAATTTCGGTCTGGGCTCGCTGTGAAGCTGGTGCTGTTGTAAATGTGAAGAATTTTTGGTCCACTCGAATGTGGCACTTGGTGGAAGGCCGACCAGCTCAATTATGGCCCATACACCTACCCTGTACTTTTGCGTTCGACGATCGCAGCTATCGCGTGTTCGCTTTGATCGGCGATGCGTTGGATCATTTACTCTGGCTCTTACTTGCGTGCTCGAGTTTGTCTGCTGTATGCGTCTACTTGTATTGCCGTCTTTTGACCTTGTATGTGCGGTCGTCATAGACAACCAGCAAACATGTCGTACAATGGCAATCCCTTTGAGCATGCAAGGAACTACCGGTGCGTCGACAGAGTGCCAGACCGCATAAGCCGCACAAACACTCTATTTCAACACAAGTGTCAGGTCTGAAACACAGCAATAAACATCGTGTTCACGTATCACCTAGACGAGAAACCCAAACGAGTTGCCACCAAGGCTATAGTTAGCCAAGTACTCAGCAGAGAGAAGAGGAAAAATATTACACGTTTCGTAGGATAGACATCGTCTTCAGGCCCTGAATCACCACAAGCTTCACACATATGCACTATAGACGGAAAAGTATACACAGAGCGCACAAGTGGTGATCATACTAAGACCACCAACTCTTCAACAGCAAATATAGGCATTTGTGCTACCGCTCCAGGGGATCATAAGTGTTTGTATGAGGTAAGGGGTGATAGATTGAGTAGACGATGTTTCATTTCTGGTCGGGCTGGGGTCGTCGAACTTCTGCCGAGGAGACAAGGCAGATATGATTGTTTGGAATGGACTACAGCGGCTCTCCAACCGAGGAGCATTTTTCCGAGGCTCACTTATAAGCAGTCATGCTACATAATTCTAGTCAGCCAAATGAACACATACATGTCGTTCCGTGTAGGCATTGTGAATGAAGACAAACGAAGTAGGGGTGCTTACAGGTCGTCACTACTGCATTCGCTGGTCACACAGCCAGTCATAACAGCGATGAACTTCTTTAAGCTGTCCATTGGTTCGTACATGAATCATTTTGCTTGTTGATCTTCTGCGCAATCACGTATGCTAATGCGTCGAAGTGATTTACCCGCAAAGACATTTGAAATCGGTCTGGGATGAACAGCTGGACGCCGGGACGCTCTGCTCAACGCACGGCGTCGCGAACTCTGCCGGTCCATTCGTGTAGAATTGCGCTATCACTGTAGTGGCGAGGAATAGGAACAAGATAGTCTTGAACTGCATTATGAGCTTGGCTTTGAAGACGTCAATGATGGTGCCGAAATGAGGGCACTTTCGATACCGAGAAGGGGACTTGTATGGTTTATATCAATAGCACTTGGGTTACCGATTTTCTCTAGCCCTTCCGTATACCCGAGCAATGTAACAATATCTGGTTTTTTAACCGGGAAACGTCGTGGTCCACGAAGATTGGCCCGGTTGCGATATATTCAACACAGTACGTAACATCGATCATGGGCTTCTGTAAAATAGGCCCAGACATCGATTGATTGTATCGAAACACCGCCACATAGATCTATACAATACTCCACGGACAGGTATGCATCCTATTGCAGGGGGGCAACGAGCAATTGGTGTATGGTCGTTTCGGTGTCTCGTTGTGATATGGTCATAATGTTGGTGTCCGAGTTTATCTATATATAATCCTCCCGGCCTGAGACAAGTACGACGACAATCAAATTCGAACTTGGCTAGTGTATCAAGTGTCGGCAAAGCACGATGCACCGGATGCCGTCACGATTGCTGAGTGAAGGTCGAAACCAGTAATCGCAACAGTTTAGAGATATTGGAACCACAGAGTAGATAATAAAAAGTCTGAATATTGTCATTGTTGTAGCAATAGCAGACCACACCAGCCCTAGACCTGCGATTTCCGGTACCAAAACAGAGGTAATGACTCAGACCGATTATGGCGACGTGCGAGCGAATGCAGCATATCCATTCTTATACGAGCATTCGCCTAGTGAGAAATATACTGAAACACAGCAGACACATCGTGCTCCCCGTACTCCTGCCTCAATAACAAATCTTGGATAGGCTTCAAACCATCGTTTGTGAAATGATTCCAAGTGCTCGTGTCGCCGTATAGAAGTGCAGGAGCTTTTATATATTGGGTACCGTCTGGCCGGCATCTCTTGCACCTGAATGTGTCGTGTGTATCGCTTCTTGTGTCGGAACGGTACTGAAATAGCTCTCTGAGGCTATCTCGAGAGAAATGCCGCTCAACATCTTCCGCAGAATCCACCACACATGACGAAAGGCTCTGTTTGTGCGACTGGCGCTGGAAGATTTTCTCCTCGATAGTACCTGTAGCGATAAAGCGATAGACAAAGCAATCCTTTTTCTGACCGTCACGCCACACACGTGCCAGAGCTTGTTGATCCGCGGCTGGATTCCAGTCCGGATCGAAGAGAATGAGTCGATTTGCACCAATCAGATTGATACCACAGCCCCCTGCCTTACTGCTCAATAAAAAGACGAACTCATCGCCCTCAGGGTCATTGAAGCGGTCCACAAGTTTCTGACGTTTGTTAACGTTCATCGTGCCATCCAGGCGTAAACATCCGTATTGACGTGATCGACAGAGTTTCTCGAATAAGTCCAGTGTCGATGTGTAGTTGCTTATGAGAACAATTTTGTCATTTGTATCTTGACGTATGCGAGCCAACATGCGGTCCAATACTTGCATTTTCCCGGAATACCATGGCTTGACTTCGCGGTCTCGCCCTCGGGCTTCTTTAGGAATGTAATCTGAAGGAAAACAGTATTCAGAGCCAGGCAAGTCTTCATCCAGAACAAGAAGATCTGGATGATTACAAAGCTTCTTCAGGATGTTGATCGCTTTCAAAGGCTGGCTTCCCTTCCCGCGCAACAGAGCTTGAATATCGGGACTGGTGATGAAATAATTGTACAGATCCAGTTGAAATGGCGCAAGATTGCAGAAGACAACATGCTCGTACTTGACAGGCAAATATTTGGATAGAATATCGTTCGTTCTGCGAATGAGGAACTTGTTGACAATTCCAAGTAACTCCGTCGTACATGCATCGCCACGCTGTTTGTCTTCTTCCGAAGCATCTGCATCGCGGCCTCTGAGAATAGGGATCTCGAAGCGTTTTCGAAACTCAAGCCGAGAACCGAGTAGCTCCGGATTTGCAAAACTAGTCAAAGAGAAATATTCCGTGAGGTCGTTCTGGATAGGGGTTCCAGTCAGAATGACGCGTCTCGACACGTTAAGATTGTTCAACGCGTTGAATGTGTTGCTATCTCCGTTCTTAAGGCGGTGGCCCTCGTCACAGAATAGCAGACCAATTTTCGTATGCTTGAGTTCTTCCACGTTCAGTCGCAATGTTTCGTAGGATACAATAATCACAGGTCGTGTGACAGACCTTCCGGAAGCAATAGCCCACTGTCGGAGTTGACGCGTCAGTTCTTCCTTCGAAGCTTTCCCATCGATCGCAAATGGAGTGATGGCATTAGCACCGAGCCACTTTATCAACTCGTTGGCCCAGTTCTTCACCAAGCTCGCAGGGCAGACAACGATAGCTTTTTGAATCGTTGGTTTTCCAGCGTCAGGTGATTGCTTCAGCAATGTCCATAAGAGTGTAATACACTGCAGAGTCTTCCCAAGACCCATCTCGTCTGCCATGATGCACCCGTTCGCCTTCGTATCAATGAGACCGGAAACGCATCGATACATGAACTTCACACCCTCAACTTGATGAGGACGCAGAATTTTGGTTAGTCTGGGATCAAGAACAACTGGAACACGTGGATGTTCCTTCTCAACCGTTTTCTTAATCCCCAATATCTCGGTCAAGCTTTTATGCACGAGAGGAGAGTCAAGTTGTCGGATATTTTCTTGCTGTTCATTTTCATCGACTGGGGCGGGTTGTTCAACGGCTTTCGGCTTGTCATCGATAGTTGGGTCGTAGAGTACAATCGCGAACTCTCCGCTTGGGTCATGTAGAGGCTTCGCGACAAACACGGCCCCTCGTCTCAGGCCCAAGGTTGGCGGAGGCCTGCTTGAACTATAATGAGCGCTAGATTTATCCTTCAGGGGTAAGGAAAAGGCTTTGCGAAATACTGCTAATTTGTCCTTGGCTTGAAAGACTGGGAACCGATTAGCATCCCGCGTTGCTAGTGCCAGTCTGGCCTCATTTGTATACGGTCTGTGGTCATCGTTGTTTCCATTGGAGCCTCTATAGTCAACTCTTTTTCGTTTTCGGGATGGCCTCTCTGTTGCTGCGGAGTGAGAAGCTGATCCTGGGCATTTGAACGGCTTATGTAGCTGGCCAACGCCATGCTTACGCTGGTACCGCGTCGAGGAAGCTACATCTTTTGTTGTGGAAGTATCCCTGCGTGTGGTATTAGTAGTTATTTGCGAGGAAAAACAAGGCCAACGCACATATTTAGCAATAATTCGGGGTGACCGTTCTCTGCCTCTTTGTGCCAAGCTACAAGCCTGGTAATTAGTATGTACGTGGACGTGTAGCGCGCCAGCCTCCGTGGGTCGGCCCGTGTCACGCTGTCAGCTGACGGGAGTCAGAAATAATAAACTATAAACAGGTACGGAGGAAGAATCAAAAAGTGCTGTCCTATAGGGAGTCAACGCCACAAAATTAAAAAGGTAATAATTATTAATTTTAAGGCAGGGATCTAAGTAGACTCCTAGCTATTATCTTTATTACTTTATTTCTTTTCCCTACCTTCTTTATACTTATTATTACCCTCTAACTTAATAATAGTTTTAATATATTATAATAAGTACTTAATCTAATCTTATATTTTCTTTTATAATATCTTTTCTTAAACTATTTATTATATTATAATTACTTTTTTTAGTTTTTTAATATACTTTTTTTATAAATTTTTTTTCTTTAAAACTAAATAAACTTTATAAAATTAAAATTAAAACTATTATTAAATTATAATGATTATTAAATTTTATATTAATTATAAATATACTATTAAATATAATAGTTATAAATTAAAGTTTTATTTTTCTATATAAAGGTTTTAGGTTTTATTATTTTATAGATTTTAATAAAAGAGATTAGTTTTAATATTATAATTTTTATTTAAT
>NW_007930976.1:0-1613 GCF_000280675.1 Beauveria bassiana ARSEF 2860
AACTAATTTACTTAAGGAGGGACTATACCTCTCCCTAGGACATTTCTAATATAAGGAGGAGAAGCTCTTTTTCTAGTTTTTTACTATATCTAGGTTATAGCTAGCTTATAGCTATATTACCCTTAGTAGGTAGTTATATAGTCTTATAACCTCTTTTAACTATGTTTTTAGTGTTTTTTAGTATATCTACTATACTAGTATACTAGGACTATTCTAGTCCTATCCTGCTGCTAGGACTTAAGTTATTTACTTAAAAAATAAGTTTTTTATAGTTTTATCTTATAGTTAGGTGTAGCGTAGGTGCGGCCTAGACTCTCGTAGCGAAGATGCCTCCTATACCTATACTTTTACCTTAAATAGGTTATTAAATAAAAAAAATAAGATTATAATTAAAAATAAGTTATTATAGCCTATTATTAGATAGTAGATTTTAACTATAAGTAGCTTAGTAAACTACTTATCTTTATTATAAAGAAGACTCTTAAGTATATTATTAGGTAATATAATAAGGCTATTAGCTTAATTTAATACCCTTATAACCCTACTAGGTAATTACTACTAGCTAGTAGTACCTATTATTATAGCTATTACTTTAGGCTTTTATATATATACTAGCTTAGGTAGCTTATCTTAATAAACTTTATACTTAGTAAGGACTAGGTATATACTTATTAGTAGCTTTATTAACCTCTAATAAGAAAAGTAGCCTTTTTATAGTAATTTTAATATTAATTATATATTAAGATATTAAAGAACCCCTTTACTAAATATAAGACCCTAATGTTATTTAGAACCTTTATAGTAGGCCTTAGGCGGCCGTTAATAATAAGATTAATATCCTAGCTTTATTAATAATAGCTATAATAGTAGTATCTATTAAGCTATTATAAAACCCTCCTTTATAGCTAAAATTACCACTATCTAGGCGTTCTTCTTAATAAAGTATATAGCTACTTTATTTAAGTATATATTATATAAGAATATAAGCTAAACTAGCTAGTTAATAGGCGCTAGCGCTAGCTACGTTAATATAATTACTATAGCTAGCGCTAGCGGCATAATTACTATAGCTAGCGCCGGCTATGTTAATATAATTACTATAGCTGGCGCAGGCGGTATAATTACTATAGCTAGCGCCGGCTATGTTAATATAATTACTATAGCTGGCGCTAGCGGTATGATCACTATAGCCGGCGCTAGCGGCATGATTACTATAGCTAGCGCTAGCTACGCTAATATAATCACTATACTAGCGCTAGCGGAGGTGGTTATAGTTATAGTTATAGTAGGAATTAGGGCGGAAAAATTATTAATCTAGGTCTAATATATATATAATCGTTAAAAATAATAAAAATATGTTTTTTAAGTAAATTAGTAAGGGTTAAGAGCCTTAGTAGCGGCGAGGGAAAGGTAGTGGTTATATTAGTGGTAGTAGTAGCTAAAAAATCTTAATATAGGGTATTTTTTAAAGATACCTAAATTTATATAAGAATCTTATATAAAATAAAGTACCTTACTAAAATCTTAGGTAAGCCGTTATATACACCTATCTACCTAGCAATATAGCACTATCTACCTAGCATTACTTATATTTTATTATAGCTTTTTCTTTT
>NW_007930976.1:1713-5017 GCF_000280675.1 Beauveria bassiana ARSEF 2860
TCTCTTAAGTTATAAATAATATAATTATAACTTATATTTTAGTTATTATTATAATAGTAATATTTTAAGATATTATTACTTTTTTTTATAAACTAGTTATAAAGATATAGTTTTATTATTAAATAATAAAAACTTAACTCCTCTTTATCTTTACCTTAGCTTTATTTACTAGTACTAATAATAATAGTAAATAAATAATACCTACTACTAAACTAGCTTTATATTAGTCTTTTTTTTTAGTTATAATATTTTCAAGCTAGTTTTTATTAAATAAAAAGTCTATATTATTATATTTAACTTATATTACTTTTATTTTAGCTTTATCTTATTTATAACTTAAGCTCTTAAATATAGTAATTTTCTTATATTAAATATTTACTTTATTAATCTTATTACTTATATTAAGTTATCTAGTACTAAAATAATATCCTTTTAACTTTAAAAAAGTCTTTTATTAAAGTTAATATAATATTAACTATAATCTAAAATTATATAATAAATATCTTTTAACTTAGTTTTATAATTATACTTAAGTAAGTTATAGTTAAGGACTTTATAGTTATAAAGGAAAGTATTTAACTTAATTTTTCTTATATAAAGCTATAATATTAAGGAGTTAATATATTATAATAGGTTTTTAAATAAAAGTAATTAACCTTTATATTAAAGTTATAGTAAATAATAAATATGGAAAATAATAAAGTAATAAGTATTTTATTAATATTTTATTTTTATCTTTTTTTAATATATTTCTTATATTTTTATTATTTATTTATTTAGTTTATATTAGTTCTTTATTAGAGCTTTATTAAGATTATATAATAAACTATTTATAAAATATATAAAAAATAGTTTCTAATATATCTTATAATACTTAGTTATTAAGATTAAGATAACTAAAAAGATTTATATAAAAATATAATATAACTATATTATTATCTTATTTAATTCCTAATAAGATATTATTTTTACCTTTTAAACTATTAAATATAAATAAATTAATAATATCTTAAGTTTAACTTTTATTTAATATAAAAAGGTAGCTTTAAAGATACTTTTAATTATCTATAGATATTAAGCTTATAACTAGCTATACTTTTATATAGGCTTAGTTAATCTTTAACCTAAAGTATATTTTAATAATAGGTTATAGGTTAAAAGTAGTTAAATTACCTTAAAATATAATTCCTTAGTATAGCTAAGCTAAAGTCCTTATATTATCTTTATAAATATATAAAAGGCTTATTAGGTATTTTCTATTTTTCTTTTAATAACTTTAATTTATTTTCTTTATAAGAGGCTAGGTATTAATTATATACCTAATAAATAGACCTTCTATTTTAGTTAGAAAAGGTAGTCTCTTAATTTAAAGGCTAGGTAACTTTAATATATAGCTATATTAAAAGTATATTAGGTTAAACTTTAATATTAAAAAGATAAGGTAATTTTTAATTAATTATTTTTTATAAATTAATTATACTTACTTTAGTTAAGCTATAACTTATTCTTAAGTTAAAGTTATATTAAGAAGGTTTATATTATTTATAAAGCTAATTATAAAAAAGCTTTATATTAGTATTAATACCTTATATAAAGATAATATAAATAAAATAAAAAGTATTAAGGAAAGTAAAAAGTTTTATAAGATATTATAAAAAATAAACTAGATTATTATAAAGATATTATTAATATAAAACTAAGTTATATATATAATAAAATAAATCTTTAATAATTATATTATTAATATAAAGAACCTAAGGCTTTATATATTATTACTAAGGTCTAGTAAATATTATTATTAAAAGCCTTTTAAATATCTAGTTATAAAAGTAATATAAAACTACCTTAATATTATATTACTTAAATAGTTTTTATAACTAATATTATTATTATTTTTATTAATTATCTCCTTTAGTTTCTTATTTAGCTATTAAGTAATAGCTAATTCTCCTTTACTATAATACTAATATAATCTACTATAATTTTCTTAAAGAGTTTACTAATTATATTAAATAATATAATTAAATATTACCCCTTAGTTATATAAAGCTCTTTTAAGGTTTTATTTAGTTTTTAAAGTATTATTATTATCTTAACTTAATATTAGGTTAAGTAATAACTAATTATAATATATATAAAATATAAATAAGTTAAGTATATTATTAAAGGTTAACTAAGTATTTTTAAAAACCTATATAAAATCTTATTTAAGTCTAATATATTCTAAGATATATAACCTTTTAGTAATAAGTTTATTTTATCTTTTATAACTAAAGCTATTAGTAGAGATATACTTTAATATATAATTAAACTATTTAAGGTTTAGGGGGGGGTTATATTAAAGGGTAATATAAAAAAGAACTTAATAATTAGTACTTTTATCTTTTTTTTTATTATAATTATTAAAGAAAGTATTTTATTATATATTAAATATAGAACTATATTAGACCTATTATTTTATATATATTTCTTTATCTAGTAAAAGTATTATTATAAGTCTTTTAAAAAGTTTATTACTATACTAATATATTTTTTTTATATTTTTATTTTTATATTATATATTATTTAATCTTAGTTTATTATTACTTCTTATACCTTTTTTTAGCTTAATTTTATTCTAGTTTATTATACTTAATATTATATAACCTTTATTATTACTATTAACTTAGAAATATCTAAAGTCTATTATATATTTCTTTTAGTCTTATTTTACTTTACTCTTAATATTAACTCTTTTATTAGTTTTTCTAGTATTTTAGTAAATTTATTAAAGATATAGTTTATATTTATAATATTATTAAAGTTATTAATTCTTTCTTTAATAATAAAAAAGAGCTAAGTTATTACTAAGGTATTAATAATATTTATATTTACTTTCTTTTATAGCCTTTTATCTAATACTTCTAGTATTATAAAAGTCTAAAGTTAAAAGAGCTATAAAGTATAATTAAACCTAATTAATTTATTTAAAAGTATTTTATATTTCCCTTTTAAATTAAATAAACTTTAAAAAAGTTAATTATATTTATATATTTACTTTATTAATATTAGGTTAATATATTTTTTAATATAACTAGCTTAATACTAAGCTAGTTTAATATTTTAAGTATTTAATTAATATTTTAAAATATTTCTTATAAATATTTTAAAATAAATAATAAAAGTTAAAATCTCATATTATAATATAAAATAACTCTAGGTATAATATAGGTAAGAGAAAGGCTAAATCAATCTTAAAGGTAAAGTAAAAATTAATAAAATATATTAGTATAACATAGTTAATAAGTAAGTAACGTAGATAAGT
>NW_007930976.1:5117-6620 GCF_000280675.1 Beauveria bassiana ARSEF 2860
TTTTTTTTAAACTCTAAAGATATTAATATAATACTAATATAAAGTAAAGAGAAAGATAAGTTAAAAATACCTTTAAATTACTATAATATCTAGTTTTATTAAATAATAAAGTACTAAAATAATATTTAATATATTCTTATAAATATTTTATAATAATATCTTTATAAGCTATAAAAATATTAAGTAAAAAGGTTTAGTCTTATTTTAATTTAAATATAATATAAGTTTATATTAACTATAATTATATAAAATAGTTTTTTATGATTATTACCTAAAGGTTATTAGTTTATTAAGGGAAAATAACTTTTATAAGGCTTTTTATAAAATATTTTAAAAAATAAGAATATATTTAAAAATCTAGTAGCTTAACTTTAGTATATTTTTATAATAATAATACCCTTAGTAAATATAATAGTTAGTCTTAATAAAATTAAAATATAAAAATAAAAGTTTTATATTAGTATTTTTTATTAACTTATTTTTAATACTTAACTTATATAAAATAAACTTAAGCTTATATAAAATATCTTTTTTTATAATTAATATACTTCTCTTTTATTAAGTTAGTTATTATAAGGTATTTAGTCTTATTTAAGTAAGTTACTTTTATATACTAACTATAATATAATATCTTTTAGTAATATTTTATAATATAACCTATTTTATAATAATAAAAATACTAGTAAAGTTAAACTAATTTTATAAAAGGTTTATAAAAAAAGACCTATATTTTATAAAATACCTTTTAGTTATAAAAGTAATTTACTACTAATATATTATATACCTTAATAAGTAAAATTATTTTTAACTTAACTTTAGCTTAAGTTCTTATAGCTTTTATAAAGATAATATTTATTTTATTTATAATAATAAGGTTAGTTATAAAACTTAATATATCTTAAGAGATATTATCTAATAAAACCCTTTTTATAATTATTATATATTTATAATAAATAAGGTTTACTTTTATAATAAAAGTAGTCTTAACCTAGAATAAGTCTTTTATATATTTTTTTATTTCTTTATAAAAAGAAGATATAATATCCTTAAAAAAGAAGTAATATATAACTATAATAATATTAACCTAAAGTACTTTATTAACTAATTTAATAATCTTTTTTAATATTTTTACTTTAATATTATTTTTATAATCTTTATAATTAATAATAATTATATATTTATATTTAACGAATACTAACTTTACTAAGGCTTTTATTTAAGTTTAGGCTATAATTATAATATAAGTTATTAGTTAAAGATTACTTAACTAAATAAGTATTTTTATAATTATTTCTTTTATATTTAAAAAGGTTATAACTAATATATTATTAATATATTATTACCTTTTACTAATTTATTATAAAAGTAGTTTTATTATATTTTAGGCTTTTTTTAATATAAAAAAAAAGAAGCTCTTTTTTCTAATTTTTTAATATATCCTAATTATAATTAATCTATATTTATATTATTCTCTTAAGGTAGTTATATAGTCTATTAAACCTC
>NW_007930977.1:0-6409 GCF_000280675.1 Beauveria bassiana ARSEF 2860
TATTATATATATAATTAATTATTTAAAATATAAAATTAAAGTTTAATTATATAATTAATTTTTTTAAATATTATAAAATTTATTTTTAATATAACTTCTTTTATTAATAATAACTTTAACTAAAAAGTATATTAAAATTATAATTATAATAAACTATATAAACTATAATAACTAATAAAATATTATATTTCTAATTACTAATTATAAACTAAGGAAAGGAAAAGGTACTTATTTTAGCTTTTATTTCTTATATAAAACTAAGTACCTTTCTTTTAGGATAGTTTCTTCTAAGTAGATATATAATAATAGAATTATATTACTTAAAACCTTATACTTATTAGTTTCTTATTATCTATACCTCTAGGTAGCTAACTCACTAATCGTAAGCCTAGAGACTAATTGCTAAGACTATATGCTACTAAGATACCTCTAGGCCTTACCCCTATGCTAGTAGTTAACCTCAGCAGTACTTCCTACGCTGCTAAAATTTCAGTGCTAATATGGTTATATACGGCTATATCACGAGTCCTAAAACTCCTACAACTGACTTTAGGAAAACGCCAACGTTAATTACCAGATTAGGAAGAGATCGGTAGTGGCTCCATATAAATTGGCAGGGGGTCTTACCGCCTTTTTTTGTATTCAGTACTATGTGTTAGGCTGCTACCACTGCCTCTAGCCGCCAATTATTGTCGATGTAGGCCGCGGTAGAGGCTGTGATAGAGGCTGTGATAGAGGGTCTAAAGAGGCGTTGAGGTAATACGTATATAGATCAAAGTGGCTGCCAAATCGGGTGGCAGGAGCTATAATTCCTGTATCTTGTGATCCTGCCTGTAGTGCCTGCGGTGCCTGATCGAGGAATGCCTGTGTGGAGGAGCTAGGCCCGTACACGCTGTTGAGGAGCCGTTTTTGTGTTGACCTGACGTGGGCGCCATAGATCAAGAGATTAGGGTGCTCCCGGCATAAATCGCGTGCGATTTCCTCAGAGCTAGATCCGCCAGCTTCGCTTGTTGTGGCGATAATGTCATCGAGCTTCTTGGTGCCGAAAAGGCGTTGTGAATGGCGGCGAATTCCAGCGCAGTTTGCGGGGTTCTCGTAGGCAGGGTGGTTATGTTCTGTGTAGGTTGTCTTTGCTCAAAAATAACCTACAAAGTCTGAAGAGATAATACTAGAATAAAGGCATCCATCTGCTCGTGTTGAAGCTTTATTCTGGCCACGAGAGTGCCGGCCAGGCCTATAATCATTTGCACGATCGCAGGTAAAATAGACCTTATTTTGGAGGCCAAAACGGTCGTTCTTTCCGGTTCTTTTTCGTACACAAAAGCCCTTTGCATTCTCCCGGCTTTGCAGGTCGTTATATGCAGCTTCGAGCGTTGGAAAGGCAGCCATTTGACGTGGTGTTGATGAAGACGGCAGGTTGCCTGGCTGCAGCTGTTATAATGACCGCACTGGTGGCAGAAAGAAGCTCTCTGATAGGCTAGAAATCTATTATGTGGAGCTTTTGATCACACTAGTCCCGATTGAGATTAAGCGTTGGCGTTTTCTCAAAATTGGTTATACGAGTTTTAGGGCTCCCATATCACGAAAGGCGATATGATACGGCCACCATATGAAGATATAGCATATCATACGGCCGCAATATCAGATCATACGGCCAAACCAATATATGACATCATATTTAGTCATATCGCGGATACTATCTTACACACTGGTTGGCTGTCTCGGGTAGTAGGTAAAGCTCGTTGTCTCAGACATGGGCACAAAAGAAAGGGAGACGCTTCTGCATTCGGGTCACGTTGCAGCTCTCCACGCATCGACATAGTTCTCGGCCTCGGAGCTGTCCGTACCCGAGACGCCCTTTACGAGTAGTTCCGCTCTCCAGCAGCTGAGTACCCCGCGGCCTGCCTGTCTCGCCAACATTCAGCAGCATAAGCTGCACCGCATCAGCAGTGACGGCTGCGAGTCCAGACGAATGCTGGCGGCGTATAACAATGGGGTTCCCAGTAGCCATATTGGGCCGCTTCTTCTTTCTCTTCGCTTGAAAGCTCACCACTGCTTCTGCACGACCGATATACACCCAGCTTCCCACTGTCTCCAGACCAGCCCACACGATTCAGGATGCATTTCGCCGCCGTCGTCTCCATTGTCGCGACCACCATCATGGCTGCCACGCGGGTCTGCCCAGACGAAAGGCATGGCTACTCTGCGTGCTGCACTCTCAACCCCTCGACTGGGCGCTATCGCTGTCGCATGCGTGAGCTTATGGCATCATCCACTTACACCAAATTGAGGACATAATCAACTGACCGGGGTCTTTTTTTGTAATATAGTCTTGATCCCTCCTGAGAACATTGACACATTTGTCGACCAATGTCGTGAGACGAATAGAGAAGCCAAATGCTGCCAAGGCCACAGCCGCCTAGCAGAGTACACCTGCCTCGATACCTCTACCGTTTAAACGAGCTATTAACGTCGGGCACCCCCTTGTGGGCCACACCCCCTTGTGGGCCACCTCTTCCCACCAAAAAACATAAAAACACACCTTTTTTAAATAAGCTTTATAGCCCTACTATATATACTATAATTATATAAAATTATTAATAAAATAGAGAAAAGCTTACTTTATAATATTCTAGTTTTTTTTAATTTTATAGCATTTTTTAAAAAATAGTAATATTTAGTTAAAGTTAAAGAAAATCTTCTCCTAGTAAATTACATAGTAATTTTAACTTTTTCTTTTTTTAATATAAGTTTTTATATAGAATATTTAAAATTAGCTAAAAAATTTATTAAAATACTTAAAATTCTAAAGAATCTAATTTTAGATCCTAGCTTATAAATAAATTCTTTTTAATATTTAAAAAATTAAAGTATTTTTTCTTCTCTTATTTTATATCTACTTTTAATAACTTAAGATCTATTAGCTAAAATTACTAGATCTATTAATATAAGGGTCTTATTAGTATTAATAGTATATACTATAATTTTTAGAATTTTAGTAAATCTCCTTAAATTTTTAAAAATAATATTAAAATGTTAAAGATTACTAGTAAGTTTCTAATAAAGCTTAACATTTCTCTTTACCTTTTTTTAACTAATTATAGTAATTTAATAAAATTTATTTAGATTCTAAAAATTTTATATAAGTAAGTTTATTACTTTAGCTATTTAACCTATATTTTATAATAATTTTAGTATTTTTCTTTATTTTATTATATAAGATTCTATTTTGGTGTAGCTACACCAAAAATGGTGGCCCAAATGTAGGTGTGGCCCACAAGGGGGTGCCCGACGTTATACTATAGAAATTACTAAACATTATGTAAATACTTTACTTAACATATTACTTATACTATAGCTCTAATAAGTACTTAGTAAAATGATCTTTATATCTTGTGTGTTATTCAGTCTATTTACTAATTCCTCGACCTGTCTCGGGGTGGCTGTTTGGCCTAGGGCTGTCTCGGGCGACGGCCATGTGGGGGTGGCTCGTTGCCTCAGATATCTGCATAAAGAAAAAAAATGAGACAAACTCACCGCTCTACCAGACCAGTACAGATAGTCGGATCAATAAGAAGCCAGCAAGTGTATCGGCCTGGTTTCCTGTTTCGGTACGAGCCGCTCCCAGAACGTGTCTTTGACGATTGGTTCGCTCCGTTCTCGCTCCTCTAGATTGAATATTTCTTGGCTCTGTCTCGGGTATATTCAGCGACACGAGCTGGGCAGCGTCAGCATGACGTTGCAAGTCTAGACAAGTGCTGTAGCTTATAAGAATGAGTATATAGTCTTCGATTAGTCGCTCGAGTCTGAATTGCTTTATTTGACTTTCAAGCTACCACAATATCTGAAAACCGGATACCCCAGAGGCTATCAAGACTGCTCAATATGCAGTTCGCCCACACTATCATTTCTCTCCTCGCCGGAGCCGTCGTGGCTGCGGATAAAGTGTGCCCCAATTTCAAGTATAGCAGACCCTCGTGCTGCGTTTTGGACGGCGCGACTAGGCGGTATAGCTGCAAATTCCGTGAGCTCATGTCGTCCACTTGTACGAATTCTAGGCCATAATCAACTGACTCGTGTTGTTATTCCTTGTTTTTCAATACAGCTTTTATCGTTCCAGACGATATGGCCCAATTTAAAGAGCTCTGCAATGACATGGGCAAAGACCCCAAATGCTGCTTTACCTCCGGCCGCTTGGGGCCCAGCTGCATCGATCCCACCGACGCTTGAGCGCGCTGTTCTATCACGGAAACTGCTACTTATTATATAAATATTTCGCTTCTTTTTAGAAGTAAAATAATTTATATATTATATAACTGTATTTAGTTAAATCTAGTTACTAGTAGTACAGCTAATATTACTATACTCTAGCTATCTACCGGTAGTATCTAATTATAGTAGCTCAGTACATCCCAGTTCAGGTCCAGCGTCTACCAATTTCTTAATAAAAAGTCCAGATTAGGCAGGTGGGGTAGGTGCGGGGTAGCCTCCTCAGCAGATTTCGGCCACTGGCTACAATTGGTTATAGTCAGTTTGTGGACGCTGAACCTTGACTACCCTGTATGCACCGCCTGCGTCGGTGGCATCCGGCAGGCCAGGGCTCCCGCTGGTCCCCGTACAAAGACCAGGTGTCAACAGTTGGTGGCGCAACAGGCCCGCGGCTGCAACCACGGGCGTATAACGCTAACATCATCGTGATCCCGCTAACGGGTATCGATTTTGACAGACAAATGCCATTTGGCGCGACACTGCAGGATGATGGGCAGGAAGAGTATTCGGCCCACTTAGCGGGTACGACTATACATTTATCCGTAGAAGGCTCGATAGCACGTCTTAAAGCCTACACTAGGGCGTAAACGGACGTAAATAATCAAATCAAATCAAATCAAAGCAAAGCATCTAGCAGGCTGAAACTATAGAAAGAGTATATTGAGTATATTGAGTATATTGAGAAACGGTAGGTTAGTAAGTTCGGAGCTTCCCTATGTGAACGGCCCACTACCACCGACTCGTATCTAGGGACGGATCCTTAAGGTCATGTGATATATAACTTGCTATACTATCGCCTTATCTTATATCTAATTCACCATCCACTTCCTCCCTATCTCGCTCTCCTAGTAAGTCTATATTAAGCTAATTAAGCTACCTGTTCCTTAGCTAATATTTTAAGTATTCTATCTATTTGATTATCTTCGATCCTAACTTCGCTCTACTCTAAGGTATTTACCGTCTAGCCCCTAAGAAAACTTACTCCACTTCTACTAATATTACTAGTACTGATAGGATGTTAATTGCTATATAAGAGATATGCTAGTACCGCGTTTATTATTGCTCTTAGCATTATTACTCTAATGTGGTCTTTATAGGGATCTTAGTAGGGTTAGCTTTAATAAAGGATACCTAATTATTAAGTAACGTTTATACTATGTTAAGATCTTACTTAAGAAGATTATATTTATCTAGCTCGTGAGTTAACTCTAATAGGGGGTAAACCTAGTCCTCTTTAACTATTATATATATTCCCTCCTAAAGTCTCTAAAGCTTTAGTAGTACTACCGTTACCTAAGACTTATTCCTAGTTTAAATTAATATAGCGCTTTTACCTAGATAGATAAAGGAGTAAAGTAGCTATATAAGCTAGTACTTTATTAGTAAGGAGATAGTACTTATTAAAGGCGTGCTATGTTATTAAAATCGTATTCTAAAACCTAGAATTATTTAAATACTTACTCTTTTACTTCTTAAAATATTTAATAAGGATATCTATAATTACTAGCATCTTCTTAATAAAGTTGAGATTACCTTATATTATACTTATAACTTTTTTAAACGGCTTAAGGAAGATATTAATCTCACGTAGAGTATCCTAATCGTTAGGTGAAAGTATATACTTCTTGATCTCTTTACGATAGGCCTTAACAAAGGCATTAATATAGCCCTTAAGCTTATAGGCTACTATACCTATCGTGTACTAAATATTCTATCTAGTGTTATTATCTATAGGTATTATATAGCTAGTAGCGTTAAGAAATTTGTTATAGAGAAGTTCTAAGGCCCTTATATAAATAAGAATTATATAAAGTTTCCCTAGTAGCCTAATATCCTTCTAGCTATGTCTCTTCGTTTTTCTTAATACTATAATAAGCTAGTTTTCCTTATCTTCTCTTTTACTATCTTTATTATAGTTACTACCTATATTAGTCTTCTCTCCACCTCGTCTAGCATTAGACCTATGCCTTATTTTATCTACTACTATATTAATAATTTCTTAATCTAGTATAAAGATAAATACCTAACTAGCTAGGTTTATAATATAGCTATAATATTAAATTTAATAAGTCTTAGGCTCCTAGTTAATTTATACCCTCTAAGTGTAATAATAACTTATCCTTAGTCTATAGTTAGTCTA
>NW_007930978.1:0-3076 GCF_000280675.1 Beauveria bassiana ARSEF 2860
AGTATTATATACCTATCCCTTATCCTATATCCCCTCTCTTCCTCCTTATAATATCCCCCTTATATTATAGTTATTTCTTTATAATATTTATATTATATTATATATTATAGCTATTTTTATATCTTTTACTACTTTTATATCTATCTCTAATATCCTTTTCCTTACTAACTCCTTATATATACCTTATTACTATAACCTTATAAATACCTTCTTATATACTCCTTATTCTCTTCCTACTTTTTTATTATTTATTATTTATTAGGTATATATATATATCTTTAGTAATATATATATTTATTTATAGTCTTTTTTAGGTATTTATTATTTATATATTATTTTCTTATAGGTTTATTATTATTTTTACTAGTATTTACTTTTTTATTTTTCTTATACTATATATCTAATAAATTATATATTTCCTTATATACCTATAAAGGTATTCTTTATAATCTCTCTCTCTTCCTCTTTTTTTCTTTTTTTTTTTAACCTTACTAAATTTTATATATACTAAATCCCCTTACCTCCTTATTATTTCCTTTTTTCTTTATTATAATATTACTACTACCTTATACTTATTATTCTTTAAGGCATTTTTCTCTAGTTTAGTTATACTAATTAGCTTTAAATTTATTAATTTTACTTAATTTATATCTCTTAGCCTTATTTTTCCCTTTTTATCCTTCTTATTATATTATTATTTTACCTTCTTTTCTTCCTTATTCTACTTTACTACTAGCTCTTTATAACCCTATTACTTCTTTCCTACTTAGACTTTACTAACTTACCTTTTCTTTATATAGTTTAGTTTAGTTCCCTTTACTCTTATCTTATTATAACCTTATTATACCCTTACTCTTACTTATTTACTACCTTACTAAGGCCCTCCTTTAATATATCTATTCCTCCCTTATTACTACCTTACTACTTACTAACTATAACCTTATAGGTTATCCTCTAAGACTTATACTCCCCTCCTTATAGTTATTATAATAGTAACTACTAATATTACTAGTAAGTAAGTACTTTACTATTTCCCTTTTTCTTATTTACTATTAACCTTACCTAGTCCTTAGATTATTAGTAATATATATATTACCTTTACCCCCCTCCTTTACCTTTTACTAACTTACTATATCCTTATAACTTCCCTTATATATATATATAATACCTTTATTATATAATTTATAGTACTAATAAATAAGAGGATTATTACTCTTAGTCTAGTAAGCTTATTATTACCTTATTACTAGTCTACTACTAACTAATTACTTTATAGCTAGTTCTTTAAAGTATATTAAGTACTTATATAATAATAAAAACTACTTTATACTTATATAAGTAAGTAATAAATATATAACCTATTTTATAATAAGTAATATTATAATATTATCTTTATTATAAGTTTATTATAACCCTTACTTAGTCTCTTTACTAACTTATAATAAGTTACTTAGGAAGTCCTTAGTTATTAGGCTATATTTAGTTACTATAGCTTTACTAAGTCTATATTATAAACCTACTATTACTAGGCTCTTTATATTAAGTAAGTAATAACCTTATAAGCTATTATAGCTATTACTACCTTACCACCTACTACCCCTATAGTTACTACTACCTTCTTACCCCCTCCTATTATAAATACTATTACTATAGTTATACTATAGGCTAACTATAATACTACTACTACTATTACTATATCCTAGCTATACTATCTTTACTACTTTACTTCTAGCTTTTACTATCTTATTATTAGTTTACCTTTTCTTTATAACTTACCTTTTACTAACTTATAGTAATATTATAGTTATTAGCTTAAGTTCCCCCTTATACCCTTACTACCTAAAGGCTTTAAGGTCTTTACTTTTATAGGTATAAACCTCTATACCTACTAAGAGTAAACTTATTATAAGACTATAACTACCTAATAGATTACCTAGGCTACCTTTACTATAGCCTTATAAGGTAATCCTAATAAGCCTACTAACTATAATACTCCTCTTACCCCTAAATAATAAGCTTACTATAGTCTTACTATCTCCTTATAATTTTATTATAACTACCTTTTTAAGATATTTTTAATTTATATTTTCTTATTAATATAAGATAATATTATAATATATATATTATATACTAAAAACCTTATTTTTATTATTCTTAGGTAATATACTTATAGTAAAGATCTTATAAGTTTATTATATAATTATTATAATTAAAAGACCTAGGTTATTTCTTCTTTATTATAAATTTATTACTAAGTCTTAATTAGCTATCTTACTTACTTATTATAACCCCTTTATTTTTTTACTCTTTTTTTACCCCTTCTTATCTTAATTTTATAGTCTTTCTTTATATTTTTTAATTATTACCTTTTTTATAAAATTACTATACCTTAGCTATAAGTTCTCCTCTTCCCTATACCTTATCTACTTTACCTAAAATAATCTTCTTTTCCCCTTATATTTATATCTTATAATTCTTTTAACCTTATATTCCTCTCCCTCTTTTAATATTAAGTTATTTATTTCTTCCTCCTCTTTTATATATTTATAATAAGGTTTTAATAAACTTATATTAAATATATTATAAATATATAATTTAAGTAATAAGCTAATTTAATATATTAATTTATTTATTTTTACTTATTTTATTATTTTATATAATCTTATATACTTTATAATAAGTTTCTAGTAAGGTTATTATAAGTATAAGTTCTTTATTAATAAAAGTATTTAATTACTTATCTTAAATAATCTCTTTACTTTACTTTTATTATATTATTATACCTAGGCTTATTAGGCTATTTATAAGTACTTTATTATATTCTCTTATATAGCTTCTTATACCTTTACTTTTACTTTTACTTATATATTTATTACTTCATATAAATTAAATAAGGCTAGTATTACTAGATTATATCTTAATAAGATCTTTATTAGGGTTTTACTAGTTAATACCTATATTTTTATATTATATATAAATTATATTATTAAGAGGTATAATAGCTAGTCTAATTAGTCTATTATATAAAATATATAAAGGTAATACTTAATTACCTAGTTTATATATTTAGTTTAGT
>NW_007930978.1:3176-6075 GCF_000280675.1 Beauveria bassiana ARSEF 2860
AAAATCCTAATATAAAAATTAATCCCTAATCTAATATAATACCCCTTAATATCTTATAATATATAATAACTTTCTTAAAGATAATACTTATAAAACCTTTATTAATAAGATTTTTATTTATAGTAATATAAATATTATATTTACTAAGCTTATCTATAATAACTAAAATAGTATTTTACCTCCTTTAGTCTCCTTAGGTTTTTAATAGGCTAGTAATTATATTTATTATAATCTCCTTAAATAGTTAACCTAATATTAATAATATTATAAGGTAGCTATATAGTTAATATTACCTTCTCTTTATAATCTAATAAATATAATATACCTTAATATATATTATTATATCCTTTTTTAGTAATTACTAAAAGAACTACTATCTTATTTACTTCTTTATCTTATATATCCTCTAATATCCTACTATAAGGTTATTATAATATAGCTATAAGATTTTTACTTATATCCCTATAAGTATATATATCTTATTATTCTTATATATAAGTTAACTATTACTAATACTTTAGTATCCCCTTTATATAGTTACTATATCTTCCTTACTCCTTTATATCTTACCTTATATTATCTTTATAAAGATATCCCCTTATTAGTATTTCCTTATTTTATTTACTAAAGACACCTTAGGGTCTTCTTTAACTATACTCTCTTCCTTACTTCCCCCCCCCCTATAACCCCTCTACTACCTCCCCCTATAGTCTTACTACTATTCTTACTAGTCTAGCTTATAATAACCCCTTTTCCTTACTATCTCCCCCTTTATAAAAGCACTATAAAAACCTTAGGATTATATTACTTTCTTATATTATTATTTTCTTATTATTATTATAGTCTCTTCTTTATAATAATATATTAGCTAGGTTTACTTTTCTAGGTCTAAAGGTAATCTTAAAGTTAAATAGTAGTAGCTTATCTAATATAGCTACCTATTAATAAGTTAGGTTCCTTATCCTTATTAGGTAATTATAGTTTAGGTAATTTATTATAATATTAATAATCTAGGCTAGGTATATTAGGTAATATCTTTATTATTAGAAAGTAATTAAAATTATAAATATCTTTATATTTAGTATTTAGTATCTTAATTTTATATTATAGAGTTTTTATAATAAGAATATTATAAAGTATTAATACCTTCTTTATAGCTATAATAAGATTACCTTAATTATAAAGTCTAATATATCTATCTTTACTTAGGTTAGTACTTTAAGGTTAAACTATACTAATATTAGTGTTTTACTAAATACTATCTTTAGCTTTAAGAATATTTTAAGTTTTTTAGTATCTAGCTAAAACCTCCCTTTTATATTCCTTTTTATCTTCTCTATTAGTAGTAATATAATCTTATTAAAGTTCTTAATAAATCTTTAATAAAATCCTATAAACCTAAAAAATAACTAAACCTCTTTTATATTACTAGGTTCTAGTTAGCTTACTATAGCTTTAATATATTCCTAATTTATAGCTATTTTCTTTAGTTTTATTATAAACCTTAGGAATTTTATAGCTAATACTTTAAATTTATATTTCTTAATATTAAGGTATAGTTTAGCTTTTTCTAGCCTTACTAATACTTATTAAATATATTATATATACTTTATAATATTTTTACTAAAGACTAGGATATTATCTAGGTATATAATATAAATATAATTAATTTCTTTATATAATATATAGTTAATATATTCTTAGAATAATACTAATACTTTTATTAGTCTAAATAATAAGACTATATACTTAAAGTATTTATAATAATAGTAAAATACTATCTTCTACTTATTACTTTTATAGATATATAGTTATCTATATATATCTTTTATATCTAACTTTATATAGATCCTTACCCCTTTAACTTAGTCTAAGATTTTTATAATTAGTAATAGTAGTACTTAGTTCTTATAAGTTATCTAGTTTAATCCCTTATAATTAATATATAAATATAACTTCCCTCCTTTCTTTAATATAAAGAATATAAGTACTCTTACTAGGCTTATAGACTATTAAATCTAACTTCTCTTTAGGCCTTTATTTATAAATTTATAAAGTTTATTTAGTTCTTTTATTAAGAAAATATAAATAAGTCCTTATAATAATATCTTCTTATCTTCTAGGTCTATTATATATATAGGTCTATTAAGGGTTAATAGCCTTACTATCTCTTTTACTAAAAATACCTATTTAAAGTTATAATATTCTTATAAGATTACTATACTTTTACCTTTACCTAGCCTTTACCTTTTTATTCTCTTAACTATAATTATATATAGTCTTATATCCCTTATTACCTTTTAAAACTCCTTTAGGTTTAAAATTATCTTAATATCTTTTTATTAAATAAAGAAGTTTTACTTTCTTTTACTATACTTTTATATAATATCTTCTTTAATATATTACTATAATCCTAAGATTACCTACTCTAAGCTATTTATAACTATAAAAAGTATTTATTACTCTTACTTAATTCTTAAGTTATTTATAATTTATAATATCTTTATTATTTATTTATATACTTAATATAACTTTATTAGTTTAAGGAGATTACTTAGTAAGTTAATAAGATCTAACTCTTAAATTTAGTCTATAGTTACTAGACTTTTATCTATTATATTAAAATTATTTCCTATATTTAGAAAGATTAATATAGTTTCTTAATTATACCTTTATTATATCTTTATTATAATTTCTTTTCTTAGGTATAGATAGTAATAGACTTCCTATTAATTTAGTTCCTCTAATCTTAGTCTCTTTATAAGTATATTATTTAGTAATATTATAGATAGTTTATTACTTATTACCTACTTAAATAATACTAGGTTCTTATTAGTATACCTTATTATTATATATAACTAGTATTAGTAAATAATATAGTAAGATACCTAATAATCTC
>NW_007930979.1:0-5390 GCF_000280675.1 Beauveria bassiana ARSEF 2860
GAGCTGCGTCGGGTTTCTCTTGACACTTCTCGTTCGCGAAGCGTCCATTGAGTCGGATAAAGCTGGTAAACAAGAATTCAAAGTATAGGCGTGGCTCTCAAGCGACTCCCCTGCACCGCACGCGTGGACTCTTGGACGGTCCTGCCGGTAGATCCACGAAGCGACTGACACGAACGGCGGCGACACAGAAGAAAATTACGCAATACAAGATACTCCTCGAAAATTGAAGTGATGTGATGTAGAGTATTTTCTTGGCGTTGCCTTAAATTTCTCATCGCGGAACGTATTATAGCACAGGCCTAGCTCGCCACTCAAGTACAGTCCGCGACTGAGTGGATTCTGGCGTGGCATGGGTAACAATTCTACGAATCATTCACTGCGAAATGGCTTCTTCTACAACGCAGTGCTTACGGCTTCGGGATCAAGAATGGCCGACGGCCATGAAACGCAGCGCGCTGGCCCAGCTCAGCCCCAGCCTCAGTCGAGCGAGGTGCAGGGGCGGCACACAAAACCTCTGGAAAGGAGAGTGCATCATGGAATCAGCCTGCCTCTCGTGTCGCAGGTGCTCCAAGAGTTCTGCATGTTTGGTGCAGAATCGTTGGGCGCCATCTCGTGTGCCAGATCAGCGTCAGGCCTGCACGACGGTGTCTCGAGCAAATCTACTGACAATGAGCAAGCTAACTCAAGGTCGATGGCGCAGGTAATTCTCCGGTCTTGATTGGCAAAATGATGCTTTGAAGACCAGCCAAAGCAAGCACGAATGGGTCGCCGAAAAGGTCATGTCGGGATAGCGGCGGGAATGTGGCCTTTGCAACTAGACCTGACATCTAGTTGAGTGCATCATCGGGGCTCGTCATCGACCTTGGCTGACCACGAAGCTGATCATCAAAGCGGCTCGACAAGAAAGCATTGGCGTTGGAAAAGGTCGTACGGCGGGAAATGTCAAGGGCTAACCTCCGTTCTCGTGCAGGATGGACTGCACACACAGGGGCCATGCAGCCCTGTCGTGATGGGCCGATACGTGGCAGGCCAATGGCATACGGCGAGAGCAGTATCAGCTGGGTCGCGTAATCCATTTTCCCGGAGGTGAATGATTCCGCGATTGTCGTCCCAAGATTTCGAAAGCATCTCCCCACGGTTCACCGTAATCGTTTCGATGATGAGGTGCCCAATATCAAAGCTGGCGAATCGGCTCGAGGAGTGACAGACGTATGGGGGTTGTCGGAGGCGATAGCAGCGAACAGGAATGGTCGAACACGTCGTAAGCGGCGCGACCACCCGGGAAGGAGGTCAAGATTTGTGAACCACACGGGATAGCCAGCGGTGGGCGGCCAGGTACAAGCCGAGACACGTACCTTGGTTTCGTAGATAGGCCAAATCCGCAAAGCCCTGGTATGAGACCAGAGTGGCAGTTCTTGCAGCCATGCACATGTTGCGGGCCGCGCAGTTCAGCTTATCATCAAGTTGATTTGGTACCGAGGTGGCGAGGACCCCGATGGCCCTCTATGCGCCCGTAAAAGGCGTTCCTTTGTGGCGGATATTGCAGAGCGTGAAGGACGTTGCCGCCCGAGCTTTGGCATCGGTGATGGTCATGGGACCGGAAAGCAGACGGCGCGTCATCATGGCGGGTTGCTTTGGGTGGCTGGAAAGGGGCAAGGGATCTTAGGGAACATGAGTGCTGCCAGCTTGCCGAGCGGACGACGAACCGGCCATTATGTGACCTCCCCTTGGCTCTGGCGATCGGCCGATAAGAGATCACTATTTTTGCCTAGAAGGGCCTTGAGTGTTATTTTTTCGGCTATATGTAGACTTATATTCCTAGATTCTATCTATACATAGCTCTTGCCTAATGGTTATTTGTGCTGTATTTGGTTTAGCCTATGAACTCAAATTAGCCACAATGCTTGTTAGCTGGGTTAGCTGTATGTACCTGACCCACATAAAGACCGACGTTGCCACCAGCAACCGTAAGAGAGAGCATCAGGACAAACACCACAATCTGCATTCAAAAACCTGCAGCCATGAGCCTTTGATCTCAGACGCCCATTTTCAATATCTGTCTCAGCCGTGCACGGCAATCTTGACGGACGAAATTGCTGACAAAGAAGGACCCCACCCCGCCATCTGAGATGGACAGCTTCGTCGTCGAGGCTTGGATCAACGACGTCGCCATGGCAGATGCACAACCTGACACGCCGAGTCCCTCGAAACGCGCACGAACGGGCCACCACGCCGACGACGAAATCGCCTTCTTTGACCTCGATAAGACGCCCGTGCGCCCACCACAGATGAGCGCTGCCGCGGCGAGCTCCACGAGGTCGGCGTCTTCATTCCCAGCCGCGCTCGCCAGCAGGCCAGCCTTTTCTGCGCGGCCCTCGAGCGAGACGTCGCACTCGGATGCGGCTCCACGCGCCCGAAGCACCTCGCCCACCAAGCGCTTCCTGAAGACAGAGAGCTTGCTCGGCCTCACGGTACCCATCCAGTTTATCAAGAAGCAGACGCTCGGGGCCGCCATACCCGATGACGCCCGACCACTTCTCGAGGCGCTGTCCGCTGTCGAGGCTGGAGAGGCGCTGCTGCCGGCGGTTCTGCGGTCGCACCCGGACTTTCAAAACGACCCGCGGATCCGGCGACACACATGGTCCGACGAGACACAACCGGCGAGCGCCGCCGCCGCCGAATACGCCGCGGCCCTGCACAACCACGAGCAGCTTCGCCGCATCGTCGACAAGTCGATTGCCTCGGCCAACAAGCACCGGTCCGAAGCCGGTTGGAATAACCTCGTCCACACGCCCCTCCTCGAGCACGCCACTCTGCACATGCCTCATCTTGAGGTCGAGCCCATTACCTCGGCGCAAATCATGCCCGCCTTTCGCCCGCTGCTGGCCTCGGGCGAGCAGGTTCCGCTGCCGTCATCAGAAACCAGCGCCGCTGGCAGCAGCGCATCGGGGCGCAGCGGACTTGCCACGCCAATACGCCGTGGCGCTGCCATGACAACGTCGATCCATAAGATGGTCGACTACGCACTGGTACTCCGCCCCTCGGACACCCTGCAGGCGCTGATTGACCGCTTCCTCGGAAGCGAGCCTTGGGAGAGGCAGTCGATCAACCAGACGCGCTATGAGCCGCTGCGCGCGCAGCCTGCGCCCGTCTTCATCGAGACTAAAACCACGTCAGCCACACAGGACAGCGCCAATGTGCAGCTGGGTATCTGGGTCGCGGCCTGGCACGAGCGCATACGCACCGTGGCGTCGAAGGCCGGAATCGAGGAGAGGCTGTTGACGCTACCGGTGATTCAGGTTATCGGCGGCGTGTGGTCGGTGCTCTATGTAGTGGACGACGGTACGCATATTGTAAGTTTTTCCTTCACTTCGCTCCGCTCGAGCGTGGCCGTAGAATGTGCGACTACGCTTCTCTCTTCGCTCCCTCTTTCCACACCCGACTTGTCATGTGTGGAGTGTGCAAACTGACTAATCTACTCTTAGCGCGTGCTTGATGATGACTGCCGCATCGGCAACACAAACAACATTTTGGGCATTTACCAGCTGCAGGCATCTATCGCGGCGCTGGGGCGCTGGGCTGAAGAGACGTTCACGCCGTGGGTCACGGATCTGCTGACGCGCGCCGTGGAGAACTGGGCATGAGTTATCCGGTTGCTGTACAGTTGGGCAGGTTGGACAATAGCTCGACACCCAGCACGTTAGCCACTTGTCAGCTGAAATGATTATAATGATACTCCTTAGCATGCGTGTACATTCGGTCTCGACTTTGGAATGCTAGTGTCGAGCTTACTATATTTTTCCTAATTTGATACTGTATTATTCGGTCTACATGTGCACTGTCATTCTTGATTGGGTGCAGATAACAGACTCGTCACGAATAGATGGACTAAGCTGCCAGTGTGTCCTTGGACGATGATGCTAGAGTATAAATCAATTCACGAGTTGTCATCATTCTCCCACAACAAGTTGCGCCATTGAGCACACTGCCCTCGAGCATTCTGGAGCAGGCTTTGCGCCATGTTCGCCCGGAAGTTTTGTAATCATAATGGAACAAGCCGGGTGCTTCCTCGTCGCGCCAGAATTTATGCAGTTGTGGCCAATGAGTGATTCCGCAACAGTGAATCTTGCCGCACTGGTGGACGATGAGACGATGCACTTGGTAACAAAAGTAAAGGACGCTCACCAGGCCGTCGTTTCGTACGATGCGCACGGCATAGTAAACGCCAATCCTTTGGGGCTCCGCCGGCTGCGCCAGACGAACCTTTCACGTCGAAGTTCTATTCAATAAGCAAACAAGATGCTCTGTCGGTTCCTCATATGAGAATTTGTTCATGTCGGGTCGTGGTCTGCTACTTCGCCTGGCGCAGACTCTACGGCGCAACATTTCGGGCTCAGATTGTTCACGCTAAGGTCGTCTGCGCATTGCAGTTTGGGGCTGCATCGGACACTGGGCATAGTACATCACGTCTGAAAACCTGCTTATACATAGCACAGCCTTGACCTAACTATGGTCTGCCGCATTTAATGACGGCGCTGTGATTGGGACGGTTGAGGAAGGCTGTTTCTGGCGTGATGGATGAAAAGACACAAAAACGAGCAGAGCGGTGCAGCTTCCAGTGACGTCGTTAGTGTCGGTTAATAATGCTACAGTGGAAGTACCTGTAAGGTACTCAGCAGTTACAGCGGCGAAAAATAGCGATTTGCCTTTATCACCTTATTCTTCAAACTCACTAAATGCACCCGCGACACCCATTTCGGCCTTTGCGATGTATTTACACAAAGCTTTTCGAAATGGTATTTAGAAGGCACTCATTTTGTATGCCAATTTTTGGCTTTTCAGCGTCAAGGCTAATCTTGAAAGAGAGTAGTGGACCCTCTGGAGGAGAATAATTTTTGGCCAACGGGAATGGGCGATCGGCGGCGATACACGGCCCAGCTATAAATAGCGGCCCAAAGAAGAGGCCCGAATTGACGCAGATACAGGAATAGTGTGCACTTCCAAGAGGAACAAATCAGACCGCTCGTAGCCTCAACTGCATCAAGACAAAAAGCCCGTTTTGACCAAAGTGACCAGCGGTCACGCAGCTCCAAGCTGCCAAGGTAGAATATGGCCCCTCGTCTGAACCTGCGACGCGTATGGTGACCTGGGGGCGACTCCACCAGCCAATCTACCCTGCAGCCATCCACAGGACGCCGCTAGCACAGGCGGCATCATCTTTCATCTACATCACAGGGTACGCCATACCTTGTGTTTTCTAGAACAGAAAGATAGTGGAATAAACCGTAATAAATTTGCACAAATTCTCGAAGCATACGCCGAACGGCATGGCGCCTGCGCCACCAAATGCCGCTAGCGCTGGTGATGCGCCGCGGCGTGACGTCTCCGTG
>NW_007930980.1:0-5151 GCF_000280675.1 Beauveria bassiana ARSEF 2860
TTATTTATGTGACTTGCTTATTAACTACGTTAGCTATTTCTTAGAATTAAATTATTAATATTAAAGTTACTAAATTCTATAGGCTTAGCTGTGAGTATATAGTAGCTATGATACTATCTAGCACCTAACTCGAAGAGTAGGTGTGTGGCACGTGTACCTAACTAAATACCATTATGAATAGCAGTTGGACACCTTGGTCATGTGACCCAGCACGTGATGGCCGGCCGACTCCACTGTTTAGCTCAGTTCATTACATTCAGCGAATCTAGGACTGGATCAGATGTCAGCAGAGACAATTGAGCACGATTGAGAAGTCATAGCCAACCATTCTTGCATCAATTATCATACCGCAAGAATGGTTTCATCGGTGATTGCGGCGCGCTCTGCGCGAACCATCGTCCCCAATGCCGCTCCGAAGCGTCTCCTTTCCGACATCGCTATTACTAGGACTGGCAAGCCAATCATTCGCACCGAGGGTGGAAGGTAAGCGAGCAAGGTCAATTGAACATTCACCACTGCGGCTAACATTATCCACTCAATAGATCATCTCTTGGAGGTTCGCCGATTTTCCTCTCGCAATATCGAGGGCAGGACTGATAGATACTACACAGGTCACACTGCAACAGTCTTCGGCGCAACCGGCCAACTCGGTCGATACATCGTGAACAGACTCGGTATGGCAGCCTGCTTGGGCTGAGAATTGTGTATAAAGTAGAGCTAATAATATCAGCTCGACAAGGGTGTACTGTCGTCATTCCCTTCCGAGAGGAGATGGCGAAGCGCCACCTCAAAGTGACTGGAGACCTCGGTCGGGTTGTGTTTATCGTAAGAACCTCGTGATTGTGTGCTGCTAGGCTACATGACTGATTTACGTGTTAGGAATACGATCTCCGCAACATAGCTTCTATCGAGGCTAGCGTGCGGCACTCTGATGTCGTCTACAACCTCACTGGCCGCGACTATCCGACGAAGTGGGCTCTATCGTCTCTCCGAATATTATATAGCGCTAATGTTTTCAGAAACTTCTCGCTGGCCGACCTCCATGTTGAAGGAACTCAACGCATTGTCGATGCTGTCGCCAGGTATGATGTCGACCGGTATATCCATGTCTCCTCGCACAACGCCAACTCCGAGTCGGCATCTGAATTCTTTGCTACAAAGGTGCGCTACTAGCGAGCTTATAAAGAATCAATACTAAACTTTTTCAGGGACGTGGCGAGGAAGTTGCCCGAAGCATATTTCCAGAAACTACCATCGTTCGCCCTGCTCCAATATTCGGTTTCGAGGATAGTTTGCTTCTGAAGCTAGCTTCCGTGCTGAACTTATTTACAGCGAATAACATGCGAGAGAAGTTTTGGCCTGTTCACGTAAGTTGGAACTACCTTGTCCAGGTCAGCAAGCTAACTTGAGTAGTCAATTGATGTTGGCGCTGGTTTGGAAAAGATGCTGTACGACGACTCTACTGCGGGCCAGACTTTCGAGTTGTACGGTCCCAAGCAATACAGCATGGCGCAGATAGCCGAAATGGTCGACAAAGAAATTTTCAAGCAAAGAAGACACATCAATATTCCAAAGGCTATACTTAAGCCCGTTGCAGGTGTACTTAACAAGGCTCTTTGGTGGCACACTTTGTCGGCCGATGAGGTGGAGCGTGAATTCATTGACCAAGTCATCGATCCCGAAGCCAGGACATTCAAGGATCTCGGCATTGAGCCCGGTGATATCGCCAACTTCACCTATCATTACTTGGTAAATTTTCTTTTGGCTAGTAGCCTTCTTCCTGACCATGTACTAACTTCAGATTTAGCAAGGATTCCGTAGTCAGAACTATTATGATCTGCCACCAGCTACGGAGAAGGAGAAGCGTGAGGACAAGAAGTACATACATGTCTTGGATGAGTTGTAAACTTGACGGCTTCCTTGACGGCTTCCATCTGTATATATAGCGCTGTGTTCTAAAAGAGCTGGGAGCCCAGCGGCATACAGTCAATTCTATATCCTTTTATTTTCCGAGATCCTTGGTTTTGGGGGGGATTTGGTTCTTGTACATGTATAGTAACCCATATCACGCTCAGAAGCATCGCTTTGTTGAGGTGGCCTCTTTCAGACTAGACAGGACTAGAAGCAGACCGCGAGCGTAGTCAGCTGCGACGGAAGTTCAGATAGTGATCTGCAGGGTTCATTCATGTCTCGCAGAATTGCAAGCTCTGCATCTTAAGCGGCAGTGCCATACGAAGGGGGCCACATTCGAATATGGGATCAATGTTGTATTACAACAAATATGAAACGCGTCGATCGATAACGCCAATACGCATCTTCATGTGTGCCGCAACCGTGGCGCTATAGCAACCCTTGATTTAAGCTACATCGTCTGACTCTCTGCAGCTACAGGCTCAGGCAGATTTTCGGCAAGCTGTTAGCAATGACATCCTATGCCAGAGATCGAATGATATAGAAAAGAAGATATGCCTGGGCACCAAGAACATCGGATAGGCTTGCGAGCTCGACCTTATGGTCGTTAAATTTGAACCACTGAGAAGGGAAAGTCAACAAGCATCAAGATGTATGAATGTAAAGCCAAACTGACCTGATCGCCTACGCGGCAGTACGAAGTATAATGCCCCGTTTCAAGCTCTCCAACATGAACAACCACGCTGAGAAGGTCGTACACACATGATCGTTGCAATTCCATGTTTTCTCGGCTGTCACGACTACGAACCCGATTTGTGTATGGGAGCATGTTAAGTTGTAAGGGAAAGTGCACTGGCACATCAACCTTGGAGGCGGCATGATCGTGCCGCCCCTGCTTGTACTCGAATCGCTAAGGTGAGAAAACTTAGAATATAACGATACATTGAGGTTGGACTGGAGTACGCTTACCTTGAGTTGTATCGATAGCACATTTGGTAGACGCTTGACGCTTGTGTAGCGTCTCGCTTGCTGCGTTGAAGCACAATTATGGCATCGATACTCACACTTATCTGACTTGATGTATTCCTCATCAAGACAGTCCGCTAGACTCAAATTGGAAGATTTCTGTCCTGATTTCTTGTTTCTTCTTTGTGCAAGGCTGTCGAGTCCCACACTTAAGTCCAGGAAGGACTGTACTGTGTTGCTAGAGCTGTTACAGTTTTGGCACGTTGTCGTCGTTTGCATTTTTCCGTAAAATGTCTGGTGAATAATGCAATTACAGCTGTGTTCGCTTCCAATCTCGGGTTTCTTGCCGTCGCCATTGCGTTCATGCAAATCCTCGGCCAGAAATTGAAAAAATTCATGGGCGTCTTGCTCTTTGGTTGTCACCAGATTTTCAAACGCTTTCTTCTCCGATATCCAGAAACCAGACAGAATATTCGCAGCTGTATACCCATTGGTATTCTCCAGTGCATAGAAATCCTGAAACATGTCATCCATAGCACAGCTCAAGCAGTGAGGCACGTTGCACTCATTGCTTTGATGCCCGTCGCTGAGGTAGAAGTTCCGTAGAAGAGGGTTGTGTAGGAAGCTCTGCAGAACAACATTCTGGTAGCATGTTGCCCCTGCATTGTATATACCTCGAAGGCCATCCGCACGACAAGACGCAAGAGTCGTATTAGAAGAAATGTATCTCGGGTCGTCCTTGATTGAGTCTGTAAAAAGCTCATCGTGTTTCCTTTTGCGGCCTTCGAGGTTGTTAACTTTGCTTAAACTGACTGAAATCGAAGCAAAGAAGGATTCTTACCAGAGAAAGAACCTGTACCAATTTTACGCAAACGAAGTTCTTCAAGGGTAGGGTCCCAAACCAAATCATCGCAGATTTGGCAGTACAATGCTCCATTTCTCGAGTCAACATCTATCAGAGTCAGCCAAGGGACATCGGATGTTCTGAGCGTGATGTTTACAAAATCTATGTGACTTTTTGTTTCCATGCCCCAATCTGTCTTCCTCGGAAACTGTAGTTGGGCACTGAAGACATAGGAAATTGGACGTCAATGTAGTGATCGGTCGTCCTTCTTTATTTGTGGAAGTCTGCGGTACAATCGGGTTCGTATCGAATATCCCACGCAGAATCATTTTGTAGTGAGCTATCGAACTGTTGATGACTTCTTGACCTTGTGAAAGGAGCAGCTGAACGTGTTCTAGTAAGCAGAGTTAGCCATCCATTCATGGTGGAACCGGATCTCTAGCATACCGCATCCAAACATAGGTGACGCTGGTGTGGGCGACTTCACACGAGCATTTCGTGGAGAAGCCGGAGTAACTGGTCGGCTAGGCATGGTGTCCAACTTTGCTGACCTCACATCGATCGCGTGCGACGTGTCACCAAGTCGGAGGTTGTTTTAGGACACAACAAGCTGTATTTCCGTTGAAATGGTCTTGCTCCGTACTTCAACGCTGTTCGATCGCTCAATGGAACAGTAGGCGGTGTTCTGTCGAATGCGAGCAGATAGGGTCGCTTCCCACGATCGTGAATAGGGATACCTGCGGCACAGTGGGCTCCTATGACTAGTACCGGCGCCTAAAGCTCGATGCTTGTGTTTCCGGTTCCAACGCGAAGGTACATTCGGAAGCGTCCGAACACTGCAGTAGCATCCAAATTCTGCCTCGCGTTGACTTATCTGTTTGGGAGGGTCAGGCAGCACGTTGCTGGCTGTGACATGTAACTACCTATGCTTTTGAAGCCATTGAGCTCATCAGGAGCAGCCTGCAGGTAGTTCCTTATCGATTACGGTGAGTGCGGAACCGGATAATATGTTAAAAGTCGGGCAAGAGGTGCTAAATATAACGATAGCTTATCCCTAATCTATAGTTAGTCTATTTCATAGGAAGTAAGTTAAGTTTAAGTACTATAAGGTAATAATAAGTAATATTTTTATATAAGAAATTATTAAAAGTAAAACTTCTAAAATTAATTACTTAGAATTATTTAAATGAATTAATATAAATCTAAACTATTTAGTTATAAAAATACTTTTTTTTAAATATTTTTTTTATTTTTTTATTATAAACTTAAATTAATAAACTTTATTTTTAATTTTTTAAATTCTTTTTTAAAAATTAATAACTTAATATTTTAAGTCTTTAATTTTAAAAAAGTTATATAATTTCTTTATTTTTTTTTAAATATTAATATATTAAAGTTTAGTTTATTTTTACTTAGTTTTATATATATAT
>NW_007930981.1:0-2067 GCF_000280675.1 Beauveria bassiana ARSEF 2860
TTACTAGAATAACTAAGATAAGGTAAAGGAAGAGAACTACTACTAATCTAAAAGATAAAAGAGAAAAAAAGAAAAGAAATAAAAGGTTAAGAAAAATTAATACTTTTAAACTATAAAATATATTATTAAATATATATATTTATTATAATAAGCTACTAGTTAATATAATTATTAATATTATATATAGTAAATTATAAATTAATTTATTAATTATAATAATTATATAAGGCTTATTAATACTTTCTTCCTCTTTTTTACCTTCTTTTCTTTTTTCCTTCCTCTAATAGCCTTAACCTCTTTATAGCCTAATATTATATATAATATTCTTAATTATTTAACCTTATTATATAAGTAGTTATAATTTACTTTTATTATTTTTTCTTTTATTTAAACTTTATAAAGATTTTATTATTATTTCTTACTATTTCCTTTTTAATTTCTTATTATCTTTTATTATTTAAAGCCTTAATTATAACTTTAGTAAATTATTTTTTTTATTTTTTTATTAAATTAACTAATATTAAAAAGTTTTTTTCTTTTATTATTTATTTATTTTATTCTTTTATTTTTATTACTTTTATTTATTTAAGTTTATAATAAAAAATATAATTATTATTTTTATTTAAGATAAAAAAGGTAATAAGAAGTATTACTTCTAAGAAAAAGTAATAAGAGTTAAGCTTATAATCTTAAAACTCTATTTATAACTATTACTAATTTTCTTTCTAAAGGCTATTTAACTAGAAGATAAACTAGTATAACCTCTTAATAATAAAACCTTATAATATAAAGATATTAAGAAATCCTTTAAAAAAGTCTTAAACTTCTTTAATATTCTAATAAGAGATTTAAGGTAATATATTATTATATATTACTAATTATATAAATTACTTATAAACTTTAGCTAAGTTAAAGGATTAGGACTTTTAGTAGTACTTTAGATTATAGTTTAAGGCCTTAGAAACTTTATTATAGTTATTTCTTTTAAATTTATAATTAGAGGATACTTAGTTTTTATAATAAGAGTTTTATAAAAAGCTTATAATAAGCTTAATACTAATTAAAAGATTATAAAAAAAAAGGTATTATTTAAATATTATCTTAATAACTAATAGTTAAAATAAACTAGACTATTAGGTATTAAATTCTAGGTTAATCTTATTAATTTTTTATTTTATAAGAACTTATATATTAAAATATATTAGGTTATAATAATATTTAATAAAAAAGTAAAAACCCTTTAATATCTTAATACTATTTATAAAAAGAAAGATAATAAAGTAAAGATAGCTAAACTAATATTTAAATAATAATTTACTAACCTTTATTTTCTTTACTTATTTTTTATAATCTATTTACTAACTAGTAAATAAGTTAATAATTAGTCTTATAACTACTTTATTATTTATAATATAATATTATTACTAAGAGATTACTCTAATAATATATTAGCTAAACTTCTTAAAAGATAATAAGGTAATAAGTTAAATATCTAGGTTAGTAAAATAAAGATAAAATATAAAGATCTAGTCTTTTAGATACTATTTACTAAGATTAGCTTAGAACTTTACTAGGTTAACTAAAATAGCCTCTTTAAAGATAAGGTTAAGGATTAAGTATTATAAGATATTATTTTATAATATATATTTATTAATAAACTAAAGATAAAAATAATAATTTTATAAAAAAAAGAATTACTTATATTTATATTCTTTAAATATACTATATTTAAAATCTAAAAAGTAACTATAAATATTTACTTTATGTTTAATTATCTTTACTTTTTTAATTAAAGATAAAAGTACTTTAAATATTAGATTAATATCTTTTTAGATAATATAAGTAAGGAATAATATAAAATTATAAATAATCCTTATATTTATTCTTTATTACCTAATTTTAATTTTAAATACTCTTTTAATATTAAAAAGCTTTTAAATAGTAATTTTATAGCTAAGAAGATAAGATTATATATAATTAATATTAATTAAAATACCTTATCTAAAGAAGGTATATTTACTTTAACTAATACTTTTATTAAAGATAATATTTTAAGATTAATAAAAA
>NW_007930981.1:2167-5141 GCF_000280675.1 Beauveria bassiana ARSEF 2860
ACGGTTCTCCCTAAACATTATACTAGTTTATCTTTAATAAATAATTATATAATTATATAGTTTTATTTAATTTTATTTTTTATATTTTATATTAAATATATTATATTAATATATTAAAACTAATCTAGTCTTATCTTATTACTAGATCTTAGGTTATTTACTTAGAAAATAAGTTATTTATAATTTTATTTTATAGTAAAGTATAATATAGATATAGTCTAGTCTCTTATAATAAAGATGATAACTACTATATAAATACTACTAAAAAAATTAGATCTTTATATCTACTATAATACTTTAACTACTTAATAATAGATTCTAAAATAAATTTAGTATTTTAAGTTATATTTTAAATAATAATGTCTATATAAAATATAATTTAATTATAATTTAATTAAGTAATAAAGTTAAAAAGATAGTTTTTTAACTTTCTTTTTTTTAATTTATTAATTAAATTAAATAAAATCTTAAAGTAACTTTAATAAACTATATACTAGTTCAGCTAATAAAATTTATAAGATTTATTTTAGAGTTTATAAATGATTAATTAAGTTTCTATAGTAGATATAAAAATCTAACCCTTTGAGTAGTATTTATATGGTGGTCGTTGCGGCGCGATGGTTGTCACCATGTACAGCACCTACTGGCAAAGTAGGTGCGGGCACATGTACGCCAAACTACGGAGCATCTTATCGGCAGCACCTGCGACTTTGGGAGCAACAAAGCGCGCAAAATGCTGCCCCCGATTCCCAGTCTCAATGACTACGGTCTCTCGAACACGCATGGTTTTCTTCCGAGCGAGCTTCCGCTAGCACGACTCCCCGACCCCTACTACAACAAGTGGGAAGCCATCGCCGCAAATCTGTCAGCATTGATTCTCAGCCGCCGACTTCGCGGTGTCATCGATCGGCTACCTGTGCTTGCAACTATCGGCCTCGAGCACGATGCGGAGTGGCGCCGCGCATACTCGATTCTTTGCTTCATGGTCCATGGCTATATTTGGGCCGGTGATTCGCCCTTGGATCGCATTCCGCCGCAGATTTCTATCCCACTTCTTACAATATCTCACCGTCTCGAGATCCTTCCAGTTGCCACATATGCTGCTGTCTGTCTCTGGAACTTCAAACCGTTATTCATGAACGAGAATATTGATAATTTGGAAAATTTGGCCAGCCTCAATACTTTCACGGGCTCCATGGACGAATCCTGGTTTTACTTGGTTTCAGTTGCCATCGAGGCTCGCGGTGCGCCTGTGCTTGATCTGGGGATTACCGCAATGGAGGCAGCCAGACGCAATGACAGTGCCCTGGTTACGAACTGCCTGTGCGCATTCGCTGAACGCCTGACCGATCTCACAAGTCTTCTTCAGCGTATGCATGAGAGCTGCGATCCCGCAGTGTTTTATCATCGGATACGCCCATATCTTGCGGGCAGTAAGAACATGGGTGAGGCAGGCCTGCCTCATGGTGTCGTATATGAAGACGGCTCCGGCGTCGAAGTGTACCGACAATACAGTGGAGGCAGCAATGCTCAGAGTAGTTTGATCCAATTCTTTGATATTGTCCTCGGCATCAAGCACCTCCCTACCGGGCAGTCAGCAACGACCCACGAAGCCATGGCGAAGCGAAACAACTTCATACAAGACATGAGAGGCTATATGCCGGCACGCCATGCAAAGTTTCTCAATGACTGCGAGGATGTGGCCAATATCCGTTCCTATGTTGAAAGCAATACTGGCGATGACAGGTTGTGCCTTGCATATGATGCGTGCCTTGCTATGCTCAGCGCATTCCGCGACAAGCACATTGCTATTGTCACTAGATACATCATAAACCCATCGCGAGAAGTTCGGGCGCGCAGCCGCAGCCCCGAGGCGGCGCGTGGCCGCAATAACATCGCTGTCGCGTCGCGGAAAGAAGACAGCAAATTGCAAAAGGGAACTGGCGGGACTGCTCTCATTCCTTTTCTCAAGCAGGCTAGAGATGAGACCGGTGCTCCAGCAATAGCAGAGTGGACAAGGCAATTTATGAAGCACCAAGTGAGAACCTCTGATCAAAGCGATCTATTTGCAACGAAGCGAGATGAATTGGTGATGCCAAGGGCAGATGAGGTTTCTGTCAGCGGACTGGCGGAAACATGGACGATGGAAGATGAGATGGGAGGAATTTGCCAATTTTGATACTGCAAGTGGAATGCGTATTCGACTTCCAAAATAAAGACCTAACTAGCCGTCCTCGCCTCCTATCTCGTAACCTCGAGAGGGTGCTCCTAACTAAAACCGGCTTATCACTGATTCCATTCATATATATCAAATTATATATATATAATAGGTAAGCTACCTATAATACGAAAATCATTATTTTAAAGTCTATATTCTTATATATCTTATATATATAAGCTTTACTTCTATTATTTCTTTTATAAGAGTTAATTAATATAGTAAAATAGATAAAGATATAATATATCTTCTAAACTTTTTAAGTGAAGAAGTATATAATAGAATTAGTAATTTACTGGTTTTAGCTAGGAGTACCTTCTTAAGGTCACGATATAAGGGGGCTAGTATAGCTATAGTAAGGTATAAAAGGTTAGTTGTTTTTCTTAATTTATAGTAAAATATATACTTTTAAATACTTATATTAAATCTATATTAAAAATAAGAAAAAGAGTATTATAATAGAGATTTATTATATCTTTATTTTATATATAAGTAATAAAGCTAATAACCAATAGTTCTAGTAAAAGACTCTATAAAAGTAAAAAGTAATATTTTAATAAAATTACTATCCCCTATAACCTATTATAAGTCTACTATAAATAAAAAATAGACTTTCTATCTTATTTTAAGATTTTCTAGAGCTTTTATTATAAGGTTTAACTAAATAAACTCTTAATATAAAATAGAATTTTAGTAATTATCTATATTATAACGTAGTTAATAAGCGAGCGGCGTAGATAAGCGAGCAGCGCACCT
>NW_007930982.1:0-5120 GCF_000280675.1 Beauveria bassiana ARSEF 2860
ACCTGTAGAGTATACTTACTGCCTTTATGTTTTCTGCCCTACTTCGACTAAGGTTGAGGTTTATTCGCCCGAGGTTGAGATTTGTTCTACTAAGGTTGAGCTACGTGCTCGAGACTACCGACTCTACTTCCCGTTGCTGCTCGCCAGTGCATCTCCCCGCATATAATTAGCTCTGCGCAAACCCGGACCCGCCCTCCGCCCCGGGCGCACGAGTATGCAGAGTTCTGGAGACTGGAGACTTATCAGTATGCCGCTCACTGTCTTTGTTTAATAAAGCCTCTGTCAGGAAATTTTGGCTAATGTTAGGCGCAGAATAGATATTCGCATGGTCGCCGTCGACCGCTTGCCTTACCCTGAACGCTGTGCGAAGCAGGGCGCTGACTGAAGAAAGCCATCCGACAGGCCCGGGCGAACTTGATACTGGTACGGAAAAAGGCCTACTTACCTACCTACGTACCCGGGGTCTAGGTACCTACTCACTTCCCGAATCTGCTGCCGGGCTTTTAGCTCGTCACCCGTGATCCACCCGTCGTCTCGGGGCTGGTGGACTCGTCCTCCCCCAGTTTAAGCACATGCAGCCACCCCATCGCCCAATAGGCTCCTTTGTGATAGCGGTGCGACTTGCGGCCTCCACAAAGCCCAAGGGATCCTCTGACTACACTGGGCACCATCTTTTCCTTGCGAAAATGCTTAAATAACTTCGGGGCGCCGACCTGAACTGCTATGGGATGCGACTTTGTTGTCCGTCTGATGCTAGGCCTACCACCTTCTTGACCTTTCAAATACTGGCTAGAGTTATTCTCTGGCTGAAAAAGAAGGCATTGCTCGGTTTCTCCTACTGTGCATATCTACGCCGCACCGTTTAACATTTGCATCATGGCGTTGCCGCAACAGAAACTTCCTTGCTACGACCTTGGTACGCACTCTGCCGCCATGCTAGATTTGCCATGTATTACAGGTCCTGACATCTTCCCTCTCAGTCATCGTCGGAGCTGGTCCTGTTGGTTTAATGCTTTCGACATGCCTTGCTCGCTGGGGTTATAGTATAAAGCATATCGATAATCGCCCGGAGCCAACAGCCACAGGACGTGCGGATGGCATACAACCCCGGTCTCTCGATTTACTCCGCAATATGGGCCTGAAGTCTGACATAATGGCACACAAGCCTGCGCGTGTTTTCGAGGTTGCGTTCTGGGACCCTTGTGACTCTCTATCTGGTATTCAGAGAACGGGGACCTGGGCGTCGTGCCCAGATTTTATCGATGCGCGCTATCCTTTTACCACCCTCCTGCATCAGGGCCACATTGAGCGAGTATTTCTCTCAGATCTAAAGAAACATGGTGTCGAGGTTCAGCGCCCATGGACTATTGCCGGCTTTCAGTCAGACGATTCGCAACATCCAGACTATCCAGTCACTGTGCAGCTTGAGCATGTAGATGGCACCACCAAGGAACAAATACACACTAAGTATCTCTTTGGCGGCGAAGGATCCAGATCTTTGATTCGCCAGCAGCTGAATATTGAACTCCGCCACAAGGATCCCATTCACCACGTTTGGGGTGTCATGGATGGTGTTGTGCAGACCAATTTTCCCGATATAAAGGTGAGCCGCCCTTGTTAGCCGCCCTTCCTCGATATCATCGACAGCTGGATTAACTCAGCATTAGATGAAATGTACCATTCATAGCCATCATGGGTCCATCATGGTGATCCCTCGCGAGAATAACATGGTTCGTCTCTATATTCAGATTGCGTCGTCAACCGATCCAGACTGGAATCCCCGCAAAACGGCCACTGCCGAACAAGTACAGGAATCCGCCAAAAAAATTCTTCAGCCTTATTATATTGTGTGGGAGCGCGTTGAGTGGTACTCCGTTTACCCAATTGGGCAGGGACTATCGGATCGCTATTCTTTAGACCAGCGTGTCTTTCTTGGTGGCGACGCGTGCCATACCCATAGCGTAAGTAACTCTTCTCCCTTTAAACGAGCATACTGACCTTCGTATAGCCCAAGGCTGGCCAGGGCATGAATACGGCTTTCCTCGATGCACAAAATTTGGCGTGGAAGATACACGCCGTAGAAGCCGGTTTCGCGGCCCGTGATATCCTCAAGACATATGAGACGGAACGTCGCAGTGTTGCTCAAGCTCTGCTAGACTTTGATAACCGCTACGCCAAGCTGTTCTCCCAACGGCCCCCTGAACAGGGTGACGTCGAGGCGGCATCGAAATCGCCTTCTGCTAACGAATTGACTGATAGCGAATTCATCAAGACGTTCAAGGAGTCTTGCGAATTCACGAGCGGCTACGGTGTATCTTATCAACCCAATGAGCTCAACTGGTCGTCGAGGCATGCTGCTCAGTCACCACTGATCCACCCTGCCGGAACAACACTAACCACCGGTCGAATCTTTAAGAATTCCGATGTAACAAGAGTTTCTGACGCAAACGTTGTACATCTTGAACAGGAAGTTCCGTGGAATGGATCTTTCAGATTATTCCTTTTCGCCGGCAACCCCAGCAAAACTGCCACCGCAGTCGCTGATTTCGCCCACTACGTGCAGGATAAGCGTTCCTTCTACGCTAACTACCTGCGAGACGACATTAGCCAAGTGTCGCATCATGAGATACATAATCCGCACAGCAAATTTTTCACCATTTGCACCATTCTCGCAGCAAAACGTCATCAGGTCGAGATCGACAAGCAGCTTCCTCTTCTTCTAGCACGATACCGAGATCACATTTACGCTGATGATCGATGGGATCGCCACTTTCCCAACTCTGATGCCACTGCGCATGCTCGCATGGGACTTGACTCAGAGGAGGGAGGTGTAGTCGTTGTGCGACCTGATGGCTACGTTGGCATGGTGGTCCGGCTAGTCGAGGGTAGCGGCACAGTGGAAGCTCTGAACGAGTACTTTTCCGCCTTTTGTACAAAGAACATGGGCGGTCTATCGCATTTGTAAGTATTTTTGTCTTAGGCGTTGTGAAGAACGAAAACTTACATTTTTGCCTAGCGGGGACGGCACAGCAGCTTCGCGATGCATCGACACCGGAGATTGGAGGCCTGTGGACACCCCCGGAATTTCAATTTAAATCGTCTGCCTTGCCCTGGCGGTTGCTCCAGGTCTAACTCGAAAAGAAACTTCTGTTTAGGAGGCGCACTGTGTTTGGACCTGACGCTCGGACGAGAGTATATGGCAGTAGTTGAGCTATTGATTTTTATCAATGATCCAAGCTTGGCCGATACACGAAATATAGGTACATGAGCAGCTGCTTCAATAACGTAGATGTCTCATTACGTGCACCGCTCTAATGCCAATTTATTCTTCGAAACTCGCAAAATTATTAGAGAACGCGCTTTGCTATCTTTCTCTTTTGTTTTTTGACCGCACGAAGAGTTGTTACTTACAGCTTATCAGACATCGTTGATGATGTCTGCGTGCCTGCGACCTGACTACCTATACTATCGCAAAGAAGCTCGGCTAGTCAGCCAATCAATACTAACTACGTAGAGACTTCCGGGGCTCCTTTCCTAGCCAATTCGACCTCATCGGTCGGCTCATGTAGAATTGCGTTCATGTTAGAGACACCGCTTCTACTCCTAGTGTCCCGCTGAGGAGTGCTCGATCTTGCGCCATCTTCTCTCTTACGGTAATAATTAAGCCACTAAGGGTTCTCGGACCACGGAGCGTAGGTAGCCTGAGGGGCGGAGACACTAAGAATACAGCTAACTTCGGCTTAACCATTTAAACGGTCTGCGAACTGCTTATTAGGTGTTGAAGCCCACTGTGAATAATGGTTTAGTGCTTAACTGAGCCTTTCCACTTCCCATATTCTAGCGCACTCTAAACTCTATTCGTCCGCTAAGCACTCCTCTAGGAGGCGGAACCAGGACCCCTATCCGGCAAACCTTATGCCACTCCTCTTAGCATAAACCACTCCTAGTAGGGAGGGAAGAAGCCACTGCTCTCCATATCAACGATACTATGAACTTACTTATCTAAAACCATCATATTACTAGGCATATTTGAGTGTTACTCTGGGCATCTTTTCTATAACTAGGTGCTTGAATTCGCTCGTCGTATAGAAGTCGTAGACATAAGGTACCGGTACGTTTGTTTGTTTAGCGACGAGCTTGAGATTCCGCCGTTTTGTAAGGGGATTAGACCGGCTAAGTCGTATGAATTTCGGATAGTATATTTCTTGGACGGAGGTCTCTTGATTAATGATACTGCCGTCTGAAACTGGGTGTATTATCTGATATAGCGCCTTAACTACTCTATTAGTGTATGGACGTGGCTTGGGGAACTTTGCTTTAGCTAGGTAGTTGGCTGTTGCCTGGCGATGACTTTGAGCATTTGGTGTATTGACGGAGTATAGCCTGTCTAGTACTAGTTTATTGAGGAAATTGATTATAGCTTTCACTGTTTCTCTGTTTGAGAGTAATATAAGTAAGGAGAGTTAGGAACGCATTTGAGGAGTAAGGCATTTAAGATTTAAGATAGTTATAGCAGTTAACCAGAAACGAATTATAAATACACTTTTTATACTAATATATATACTTTTTAATAAACTATAATAACCTAAGTATATATTCTAAAAGTCTATAATATATTAAAATAAAATTTAAATAGAAAAAGATACTTAGATATTATAATTTAGAATATATATATTATAATAAAGTAGATTTATTATATTATATATTATTAAAGTCTATTAATTACTTAATTTACTAGATATATGATATTTATTTAATTTATCTATTAGATAAACTTTCTCTTTAGTAAAAATTAACTTCTATTTAATAAAAGATATCTAGCTTTATAGGTATATTACCCTTCTTTATCGGTACTAGCTTAGTATATATTACTTATAGTACTCTCCTTAAAGTAAGAAGTTTAAAATTAACCTAGTTTCTAATATACGATATTACTATTTACCTATATAACTAAAAACTATTAATTAATTATAATTAAGTACTAAAATATATTAATTGATTTATGAACTACTTTATTCTCTTTAATATTTAATAAAATATAAAGTATCTTAATAAATTAATAATATAAGAAGAATTATTACCTAAGATAAATACTTTAAAACCTTACTATCTTTATACTA
>NW_007930983.1:0-3356 GCF_000280675.1 Beauveria bassiana ARSEF 2860
CCAGCCCCGCATCCATGCAGCAGCGTTCGTAACATTATGCCCCTCCTCCTTTAGTCTTATCCTCAAGGCCATTAAATAGGCCGGCTAAGTGGTAGGTGGCTTTTCCCTCCTGCATTAACATGTGCTATCATGTCTAATCGTATCTCAAGACCTTCTGTACGATCCCGAAAACCTTCCCGCAAGACGGACGAACAAAACGCCCTTCTTAAGTTGATAATCGGAAATCTGGTTGATATGCCTGCCTGCTCATTTTGTAAAGAACAAGGCCTCTAGAACTGCAAGGCGTCCGACGTGGACTCGTCTCGATGTTTCAAGTGTATCCGTCTTAACCGGTCTTATTGTGACATGAATCCCCTCACTCCTCAGCAACTCCGCCGCATCAGTACCTAACACCAAAAGGCTGAATCCGAATTAGAAGCTGCCGAAGAAGAGCTTAAAAAGGCGAGCGCCAAAGTGCGTCGCTTACGAAAACAAAAGAAATTATGGTTCGAGAAAATGATGCGCGCGATCGCGCGTGGTATCGACAATGTCAAAGAGTTAGAGCGTGTAGAACGGGAGGAAGCGGAACAGCTTCAGAAGACCACAGGGGTCCTTCCTACTCCTTCCGAGGATCTAGATCCTGCTCTTGTTCGTTCTTTAGATGCTGAGTTCGGTATCGAGTCGTTGGACGGTACTCATGCGATTGATTAGGATGCGTTCCTTAGGAATGGAACTGTTTAAGCAGAGTCGAACAATTCGTGAGATTTTCGATTAGTTCCTAGGTGTTTTCGGAGTTCGGGTATCCCTTCTATTTGACGAGATAATGACGATTTTTAATGCTTCCTCGTGCTCTGAGTATCCTTTTGACTTCGTATTCGTTGGTATCTTTAACTGTGATTCTCATAGCGAGTGTAGAATCATCTGGTGCTCTCTTGAGTAGTGACATATGAAATATTGGATAGATCTTCATTCCGTCTGGTAATGATAGTTCGTAGTTAATGTTTAATATTTTCCGTTTAATAAGGAACGGTCTAATTTTCTTCTAGTTGAGTTTATCGCTGGGTCGCTTGGTTTTGATGTTTCTGCGGATGAGGTAAACTTTATCTCCCCTCTCTAGGATTAGTGCTGGCAATCTCTTTTTATCCGCATAATGTTTCATTCGATTTTACAGAAATATCTATTCTTATTATAAATTTTTCTGCACACCTGTGATAGTGTCTGCGTAAGTAGTTGCTGCTAGCGTATTCATAATGCGTTCTGCGTGTATGTTAATAGTAGGGTCAAACCCATAGTTCGCCTTCATTAGTGACATTTTCATACTGTCGATCTTAGAGCTATTATAAGCCCATTGTGCGAGTAGTAACCACATTACCTAATTGTCTTATTGGTAGTTAATAAAGCTTCGTAAATATTGTTTGAGTATTTGGTTCAGAATCTCTGTCTGACCATCTGACTATGGGTGGAATGCCGTAGATAAGCTTTGCTTAATCTTCATAATTTCCATAAGGCATTTCCAGAAGTTAGACGTGAATAACTTGTCGCGATCTGATATAAGCTTTATTGGCAATCCGTGTTACGTAACAACAGTTTTAAAGAACATGTATGCTAAGTCCGTGGCATCACTTGATTCCATGTAGGGAATGTAGTAGGCGTATTTTGTGAGTTTGTCCATAATGACTAGGATGCTGTCGTAAATTGCCCCTGTTATGGGTTCCTTAGACTTTGGTAGTTTGACGATAAAGTCTATTATAACTGTCTGCCATGCTCTCTTAGGTGGTGGTATCGGTTGTAGTTCGCCGTATGGTGCGTGTCGTGGTGCTTTCGCTTTTCGACAAACTTCGCACTTATTGACAACTTCTTATACTCGCTTTCTACTTTCTGGGAAGTCGTATGATCTTTGTAGTCTGCTGATTGTCTTCCCTACACCCTGATGTCTATATAATGGGTGTTCGTGTATTTCTTTAACGAGCTATTCTTAAAGTACGCGAGGAACATACTGCCGTTCATTATACAAGTAGCTTTCGCCCTTCCTTATCACATGCGGGTTCGTGTCCTTGCTATTCAGGTAGCTGTCCTTCTTCATGTGCGATTCAATTCGCCGCATCTAAGTATCATCTAGTTCTGCTTTCCAAGTCATGCTGAGTTCCCTAGTGCCTAGCACAAGGTTTCCGTTCTCATCATACTTGAGCATTAGATGTTCAATCGGTATTCCTTCTGATTTTAAATCTTCTCGTCGGCTGAGAGCATCCGCTCTGCTATTGAGTGTCCCTTTTTGATATAGAATTTTAAAGTCATAGTCTATAAGGGTCTCGTACCATCATATTTGTCGTTTATTTAATTCTTTTGTGGTGGTGAACGATGTGAGGTTTTTGTGGTCTAAATAGACCGTGACTTTATGGTTTACGCCCACTAAGTAGTGTCGCTATTCTTTAAATGCTTGAATGATAGCTATAAGTTCTTTGTCGTGTATGCCGTAGTTTAACTTAGGTCCGTGGAGTTTCTTAGAAAGGAAGGCGACTAGGTAAAGTCATCCTTCTTTATCTCTTTATCTAAGCTGTCCTCCTACCGCGAAGTCTGAAGCGTCGGTCTTAACTTCGAACGGTTTGCTTAGGTCGGCTGTGATCAGAACTAGCTCGTCTAGTATTCTGTCTTTTAATGTTTAGAAGGCTTCGGCTTCCTTATTAGTCCACTAAAAGGTGTGATCCTTCTTTATGAGGTCAGTTAAAGGGATTATGATCTCGCCGAATTTACGTATAAAGCGTCAATAGAAGTTCGTAAATCCGAGGAATCCTCTAACTTCTCTAACGTTAGTTAGCGCTAGCTAATTCTATACGTCTTCGATTTTTAATAGGCTCATCCTAATGTGTCCTAGGGTAATCTCGTAACCTAAGAATTTGACTTTCTGTTAGTGGAACTTGCTCTTCGTCGGTTTAACCAGTAAGTTGTTATCTTGAAGTACTTAGAGTACTTCGTGCACATGTTTCTTGTGTTCCTTGAGTGTGTCGGAATAGATGAGGATGTCGTCAAGGTAGACAACAACAAATTTGTCGAGTTGTTTTCGTAGGACGTTGTCGATCATAGTCTGGAAAGTGGCTGGTGTATTTGTGAGACTAAAGGGCATTACCAGATACTTAAAGTGTCCTCTTGAGGTTTGAAAGGCAGTTTTCCACTCGTGACTATCCTTTATATGGATGAGGTTATAAGCCCCTTTTAGGTTGAGGGTGGTAAACCATCTAGATTGTCTGACTTTGTCTTGTATTTCTGATATAAGTGGTAATGGATATCGGTTCTTAATCGTAATGTCGTTTAGCTGCTAGTAGTCGATGCATGGTCGTAGCTTTCCGTTTCGCTTTTATACCCACAGGATTAGGTATCCT
>NW_007930983.1:3456-5091 GCF_000280675.1 Beauveria bassiana ARSEF 2860
GTCGGAGTTCCTTTTCAGCCTAGGGTCCGTCGTACGGATTATATTCAGGGAACATTCGGTATTCGATTTTCCTCTAGAGGTGGCGTCTGCAATTATTATAAGGGCATAAAGCCTATGAGATGGTTGTATGATCTCGGTGCGTTAGGCCCACCTCAGGTGTGTTTAGGTTAATTCTTGGAGTTAGTGACCTTCCTTCCTTAGCGTCTGCTAGGATAGTTATAAGTACGGTAGGGTCCGAAACATCCATTCCTTAAATAAAAACCATATCAAGTTGTCCATTCTTATAACAAGATCGTCCTTTGATCGTGTACTCGTTAGTTAGTTCTTTAGTGATCTTGAGATCCTCCCTTTTATTCGGAGGTGTCTCTAGGACCACGTCTACATTCACTTCGATTTCCGATCTAGTCATTTCGAGGTCTTCTTCCTCGTCTGGGATAGGTTAAGTTCTAAAGTCCCAGTCTTCGTCAGATGTTGGTTTATCGTAATCTATAAATCGATCGGTATCCGAGAAGTATTCTTCGCTATTCACCATACTGATATTTCAGACGGGTAGTTCTTCGCGATAAGCCGCGTATACTCCCTTTCCCTTAGCAACTAGCTTCCACTGTTTCTTAGGTGCTCTGCACTTGTTTGCGAAGTGTCTAGCCTTCCCACAGTTATAGTATTTCTTTTCTTTCTCTTTTCCGGTGGCGTTGAGCTCTATCGGGCCTAGGTGAGTTCTGTAGGCCGTGGATCCGTTTCGTCGTTTTCCTATGTTCGCCTGATAGCGTCGGTTCACAGGTCGAAAGTTGTTCCCCCCTCGACCACCCTTTTCCATACGTCTAGCATAGTTGCGATTGTCGATCTTAATCGCTATTTCGATGAAGGTGTCGAGAGTGTCTGGTCGATCTTCCTTATAGATCTTATCTTTCACGTCTTCCCTAAGTCCGTCATAGAAGAGTTCTATTTGGCTTTCGTCGTCCTAATCAAGTTTAGTAGCAATGCGTCTAAACTCGCGTGCGTAGTGCTAAGTAGATCCGGTCTACTTTAGGGTTTTGATCTTACGTGTCGCGGTTCGAACCTCGTCTAGGTCACCAAATGCAGTCTACAGAACTTCTTTAAAGTTTTTATACTTCTTAAAGATTTGAGCGGTTTCATCATTAGGCTCCTCATTGTCAAAGTAGTCTCTAAGAGTTAGCTCCCACTATTCCATCACTTTGCCCGTGAGAAGGTTTCCGATGTAGAGAATCTTAGTGGATTCTTTATCAAGGGTGTCGTTAACCTTCAAATAGGCTTTTGCTTAAGTAAGAAAGGTGCGAACATCCCCCTTCGCTCCATCAAACATGTCAGGTTTAGGAAACTTGGGCATCGCAGTAGCTTCTTTCCTCTCCGGCTTCTTAAGCTTCATTTCCTCTAGCTATGCATGAAGGTACTTGACTTTGCTGTTAAGGTCTGCAATAACCTTGCTAGGGTTAGTGGTGTTTCCGCTTGCGGTGGACATCGTGAAAGGTTAGCTGCTTAAGGTTTCAAGGGTAACTTACTAAACAGGACTAGTCAAAATGTAACGATAGCTTATCCCTAATCCACAGTTAGTCTATTTCTTAGGAAGTAAGTCAGGTTTAAATGCTATAAGGTAGTAATAAGCAGTATCTTCGC
>NW_007930984.1:0-5000 GCF_000280675.1 Beauveria bassiana ARSEF 2860
TTTGTTTATCTGAAAGATGTTAAAGAGGTATTATAATAGGATAAATGAACTTTACATCAGGATAGTCGATAGGATTGCTCAGATCACAAGGATCAGAATTCGTTACGGCCGTTGTTTGGCCGTTTTTCCTTCTCCGTAGTTAGACTTAGAACTTCCTACGCGGAGAAGCTTACCATTGCGGGTCTAACTTGAAGAGAAACCGCTCTATGCAGTTGATTTCTCGCTTCTCTGGATCTTGACTTAGACTTGAGCCAAAGAATTCGCTTATTGTTGTCATCATGTTGGTCCCCAAGGCTGTCTCCGACTTTGATAGCTGCTGAGCATATATTAAGAGTTTCCCCTTCATCCAGCGAAGCGTAGCAGTAGACCCTTCTACACTCTGAGACAATGCTGCTGTTCCGCAAAGGCGGGGCTCGAACATGAGCCAGACGCACAGCACACCGAAACAAAACAGGTCCGCTTTTACGGCCCGCCTAGGAGTCCACTGATGAACCCGACCGTTGTTTTCTGGCGCGTTCCACGGCTCCGATATTGGCAGAATGAGCGGCTGGTCTTCGTCGGCGTATTTCGTGGAGTAGCCAAAGTCTATGACCCTTGCGCTGTATCTCCTGGCATTGTCTTGGAAGACAAGGACATTTTCTGGCTTCAAATTACCATGTACAATGTCTTGAGTCCGATTTAGCGTGGCTCAACTCTCCACAGTGGGGGCGGCAACTTACGATTTGAGTGCACGTCGATAACCGCTCTTCCGATATCCGCGCAAAGCGTGAGTCGCTCCTCGAAAGTCATGTTCCGCCCCTCATTCGTTGCAAAGTGGTACAAGTCCCCTAGATGTGATTTTTCAAAGACTAGAACCGGCCACGGCTTATCGTTGTCAGGGGAGATGTCCCAGCAGATCCCCTGCAGCTGCACGATGTTGGCGTGCTCCTGTATAAATGGCTGACTTAGGATGGTGATCTCGGCGATAAGCGTTCGGAATATCTGCTCCTCTGTTTTATCCCGCTTGCGGTAGGTTTTGAAAGCAAAACTTGTGTCCAGGTTTACAAGTGTCTGATGGATCATGGACGTTCCACCGGCGCCAATAGCTCCGCTTGCATCCCAGGCAATGGGTAGAAACTCAACTTTCAACGCCTGCGCCGTGGCGAGAAAGGATAGAAAATTGAACCTCTCGGGGTCCGCCTCAATTTCACATATCTCCGCACCTGATGCAGACTGCCAATGCAACCAATAAGAGGCTCTATAGTCGGATGACATTGTTTGTAGTGGGTAGTCTAAAGTAGCGTCTTAGTATACCACTGGCATCAGGGCAGAGTTAGGCAGCTCGGTCATCACAGACAGTTGCGGTACAGTCAACGTTTGCAGAATAACTGGACCTGCCTCAAATTACATGAATTGTATTTTATCTCGGAGTACTGGCGGGAAGCATAAAGTCAATTTGGTCGGCTCCGCCCCACGCACTAGAGCTATACGACAGTGGTAATAACGTCATTTCTTGTACCTCCATATGCATGGAAAAACTCATACGGACCAAGGTACCATAATCTTATATATATAAAAACCAAAAGAGGTACTATAATCTATTCGCAAAATACTGCATATTGCATATGGCTAGAAAGCCTGTTGCTGGCGGCCGCATTACGGGATCGCACGGCGGCTACACTGTTCGCGGGACGAGCAGTACCACAATTTTAATTATCGGCCCAACTTGCTTTGTTGTACATCACGTGTACAGTGGCTTGAACTTCAGGACGTGGCAGCGATGATGCCGTGACGAGGAAGCCGGGCGACTGCGCATCATCATGCATGCTTACCCCGCACAGACGCCCGACTATGGTGCAACCCAAATAAAAAAGCGACCCAAAGGCGAACCAGAAGCGAACCAAGGCGAACCAGGGCGTCAGTGAGGATCTGCACCCGTTACCCAGGTGGCCATGCACTGTATAAAATGAACATGCAACTGACCATGTGCATCCGACGGAAAATGGTCCCTCATAGCTTTCGGAGACGTAAACACCGCCGCTCATTCAACATTGACAAGACACAAAACAATATTCATTTTATCCTAAATACTAAACACGGCGGCCATATCAAACTCTTGTTATTTAGCAGCTAAGCTTACAAAAGATTATGGCACTTGCTGTGTTAGGGAGCCAGTTGGATGAATTAGCCCTCACCGGGGGTGATCATCTTGCCTTCAGCTCCATGCAGGGTTATTTTCAAAGGCCACGCAGCAAGACACCCCGATATTGTTTCGGAACTTTACCCCAAAGTCGCAAGGTCTCACCACCACCTCCTGGGCAAAGTCAATGGATGCAAAATGGAATTATGCGAATTGTACGGTCTATTTATTTGCAAGGACTGCTAAAGCTCAAACAGCAGACATGACATTCCGATAACTTCGTCGACCCACACATCCCCATATCGCAACCACTCCACTAGTACATGCTCCGACGTGGTCTCCAGCACTGCAGCACTATGGTTGTCGATATCCACGCTCAAATTGACATCATTTTTGTCCAGGATTAGATCCATATTCTCGATTAGAGAGCCGTCATTAGACATAATGGTGAGGCGCTTGACCGCTACCAAAGTCCCAATGTCTTCGTCACCTGCGTCAGTGACTGCCTCGGACAACCCTCGTAATTGTGTCGCATCATTGCTCTCCAAGACAAGCTCCACCATTCGCTCCTTGGCAAAAGAGCGATAGTGGGGTGGAAGCGCCTCAAGTAATCTCGCGTGATGATATTGAAGAAAAGTCCGTCGCCGTGGTTGCCCTGCGCCTATGCTACCTTCCGAGATGTAGTGTAACTCTTCTAACGCTTGGATTGTCTTGGAAAAGTCGAGCTCAAGCTTGTCGAGCTTGCTTTGGTGTAATTCATCGAGCAGTCGGTGAAATGCGAAGTACCAGCTGCGGAACCGCATTTCATCTAGCATGCGATCGATACTTTTGCGGGTCGTATGGGGAAATTGTCCAGGGCTGCGTTAACAGCGCTAGCAAAAGATAGGATCGATATGGCGCGGAGTATGGTCAATACTCGGGCCGAGTTAGGGCGTTGGCTCGGTTCTATTGAAAGCATCTCGCGAACCAAATCAACCAACCGTGCAGAGACTGGCCCGGCATCTGCTTGTAAGTTTTCCAGCCAACACTCTACTCCAGGGTTTGATCTCTCCGGCCCACAATGGAAACGAAACCATTCCATGCCAGAGGCCACTTGAACTTTCCTCTTAGATCGAAACTGCTCCACGCCGTTCGGCCCTAGTACACTATGTGTTAACACTTCCGAGAGAATGCAGCCAAAAGACCATATGTCGCTAGCTCTGTTGACCTTCTGAGACTTGACTTTCTTGTCATCCAAGGTCTGGCACTCTGGCGCTACGTAAAAGCCACGAACATCTTTGAAAGTGGTCAAAGAATCTTCATCTGCGCTCCTAAAACTTGCGCTCCTAAAACTGGAGAGGCCGAAGTCCGCAAGTACGAATGTCTTGCCATGGATTAAGATATTCCGAGGAGCAAGATCGTGGTGGCATCCGGACAGGCTGAGATCAAGGAGTTCCGAGGTGAAGTTGTGCAATGCGTCAATCGCCGAAGCCAAATCTGCCAGTGCTAGCCACAGTTGTGAACCGTCTGGCCCCTTTGTGCCTTCTTTTCCATTCAAAAGATCTGCCAGCGATCCACCATTCGCAACAGCAAACATAAGATTATATCTGTCCCTGTACATATAAGAGCAATACAACTGAACGATGTTCGGGTGATTCAAATGGGTAAGAAGGGACAGGTTTTCAAGTTCCTTTTTGAAGACGGTCATGTCGCCGTCTCTTCCACATTCAATTTGCTTCCGTATAACCTACAAAAATAGTATTCATATTAGCGATGCCGTTATGTCTCCCATCATGGCGGATTCCAAGTACTGACTATGTCCCCGTCCAACGGCAGCCGATGGCAATCGGGATGCAGTTTCATCTTCCACACGGTACCCATTGATCCACGACCAGCAGGCTCTTCGCTGAGGAAAGGCAGTATGATCTCTTTGTCGAGCTTACGGGAGATCATGTGCCGCCGAAAGACCGGTATAACAAACATCCATTGCTTCTCTAGAAAGCGCTTAACCGTTAGACTTGTCGTGTCTTTCTCGAATATTCTTTGTAGTGTTTCCGATGTGTATGGTAGGCCATCATCAGGACAAGATCGTTGCAGTGAGTCACGCTGGAAGAAGTTGGAAATAGCTGCGGTGCGGCTAATCAAGACTAAAATCGCGAAACATTTTCGCGCTCCTCGCAGAATAGAGTTGGTCAGGTATACAACCTCCTGCGCCGGGGTCTAGATCTCATGTAGCGACTGCCTAATAAGCGACTCGCAGACAAGGTCGAGCAGTGCGGCTTCCGGGACGAAATGGTCGCCTTCAAAATTTTCGTTTCCAAAATATATACGGTCTATGCCGTCTTTAAGCTCCTCCATATTGGCTGCCGTCTTGTCAGTGGGATAATCTTGTACTGTGATACTTTTACTCGAGTAGACCACCATACCTATTGTTATATGACCTCGAAAATCATATGGCTTGAATAGACTGGATCTCGCTCTAGTTATGTTAGTACACATTCTCGTTTTACGGTTTCATATCAAGTATGCACCTCTGTCAGTACATGAGGCACGCTTATTTTGTAGTCTTCATCATTCTCCTACGTCGGAAGGCGTCAGGTCAGTAATAGAATACACCTTGTAGAGGTGCAGGCCTACCTGTATTGTGAAATTGCCCGCGCCGAATTTCTTAGTAAGCAGACTTCGGAGGTCTTCGAGCTTAATGTAGCGATTTGCAATCGTCTGTGGCGCCATGCTCTGAGTCTCAAAAAGAAGGAAAGATTATAGGGCGCGATAAACGACAGACTTCGTCAAGCTGCTTTTATATTCAGGCTCCCAGACAAAGATCGGACGGCTAGCCCCGCCCATTATCGCGGCCTTACCCCGCAGCAAACACCAATAATTGTCAGCCACGTCACGCACC
>NW_007930985.1:0-4537 GCF_000280675.1 Beauveria bassiana ARSEF 2860
CCAGTGTTGCAGGATCGTCGAGCAGAGGTGCTGCGCAAAGCGTTTTCCATATCCAGAAGAAAACTGCTCAGCGCATTTTGCAATTGCATGTGAGTACGCGCGTAGGATTCTGGCGCGTGTGTCGAGTTGGTTCTGGGCTTCCGCGATGAGGGCTTCCGCGTCTGCGAGAGCGTCGTCAGCATCTTGGTTCTGGGTCGCTAGAGGTGCGAAGCGGTTCGTGTTCGGTCGTTGCTGTCGTTTTTCGGTTGCCGATCGTACGGACTGCTGTCGTATCGGGCTACTGCTCTCAGTGAAGAGGCGAGTGCGCACTGGGATGCTGTCGCGCGTGATCAATCTCTGCGGGCCTTCCAACGGGTTGGGGCTCGAGGAGTTGTCACGCCGCGGCGCATCACCAGCGCTAGCGGCATTTGGTGGCGCAGGCGCCATGCCGTTCGGCGTGTGCTTCGAGAATTTGTGCAAATTTATTACGGTTTATTCCACTATCTTTCTGTTCTAAAAAACACAAGGTATGGCGTACCCTGTGATGTAGATGAAAGATGACCGACACACTCTTCTGCACTATCGATTGCTCCCGGGTAACAGTTGAGGACAGTCACAAAGTGACTGCCGGTGAGATCCGGTCCACGTTGGAACGAGCAATGAGAACCGAAAAGGAATCCGCAACATGGCGATGCCGCGCCGTTACAAGAGACCCTAAAGACACGTCACGCTTCCGAGTCATGTGCCGAAATGAGGAAGAACAGCAAAAAATAAAGCAACTGGTGGAAGCGAAACTACCCGAAGGCACAAGGGTGCTTCGTGACGAGCTGCATCGAATTCGAGTGGACAATGTCGTGCGAGATGTAGTGCTAGATCAAGCTGGAAAAGAACTTCCAAGCCTGACGGAAATGCTATCCACCCAGAACGACACTAGAGTCACGAAAGCCACATGGTTGAGCCACAGATTCCTGAAACAGCATGGTCCATCGTGGTCTGCCTTGAAAAAGAATCAGAGGCTAGACGATTCCTCGCAGACGGCTTTTTCCGCGCTGGAGAACTATCGGGGAGAACTGCAGTTTTCGAACCTAGCGAGCGGCCCAACCAGTGCTATAACTGCCAAGAACTGACGGATCACAAAGCATACCAGTGCAAGAAACCGCAGGTGTGTGGCAAATGTGCACAGGAAGGCCACCATCACAGCACTTGCGCAACAATGATCGCAAAATGCGTCCCGTGTGGTGGACCCCACGAGTCATTCAGCAAAAACTGCCGGAAACTTTACCCTCATAGACATGAATAAGTCGCTTCGTCTTATTCAGCTAAATGTGCGGAAACGAGGCGAAGTGCATGACAGTTTGATGAACGATGAAGATATTCGAGATGCAGCAGTAGTAGCGATTCAGGAACCACAGGCAAGGATAATAAAGGGTCGGCTGCTGACTACCCCAATGGTACACCACAAGTGGGTGAAGATGGTACCATCGGTCTGGAAGGAAGAAGGTAGATGGGCTATCAGAAGCATGCTGTGGATTGCAAAAGATCTAGATGCAGAGCAAGTCCCCATTGAGTCCTCGGACATGACGGCGGCACTTGTACGCATCTCCGATCGCGTGCTTCTGGTGGTTTCGGTGTATGTGGAAGGTCATGACGCGCAGGCGCTAGTTAACACGTGCGATACACTGCGCAAGTTGATACAGGATGCTAGGCGTAAGGAGGGAGGGGTGGTAGGCATGGTAGTTATGGGTGACTTCAATCGGCATGATCAGTTGTGGGGGGGAAACGAAGTCTCCATGGTGAGACAGGGCGAAGGAGATGCAATTATTGATTTGATGAACGAACTCTCGTTGCACAGTCTACTGCCGCGTGGCACCAAGACATGGCAAAGCGGGGAGCATGAATCAACAATCGACCTCGTGCTTGCGTCGGGCGAGCTGGCTGAGGGGGTAATCCGGTGTGGGCTTTACAAGACAGACCATGGCTCGGACCACTGCACGATTGACACGGTTTTTGACGCGGCGGTACCCGCCATGGAGCAACCTAAACGTCTCCTTTTCAAGAACGCAACCTGGAAGAAAATTAATGGGAGGATCGAGGAGGCGCTGAAGAAGCTGCCAGAAGAAGGCACGGTGCAACAAAACACAGACAGACTGATGACCGTGGTGTTAGAAGCGGTTCATGCGCTCACACCAAGGGCGAAACCGTCTCCATACACAAAACGATGGTGGACGTCAGATCTTACTCAACTGCGCCGAGTATATACGCACTGGCGCAACAAAGCGAGATCAGTAAGGCGAGCAGGGTGCAATGGGGAAGAACTCGAAAGAACGGCCAGAGCAGCGGCGAAACAGTATCACGATACCATCAGACAGCAAAAGAAGGCTCACTGGGATGAATTTCTGGCGGATAATGACAATATATGGAAGGCAGCCAAATACCTGAAGTCAGGCGATGGGTCGGCATTTGGTAAGGTGCCGCAACTCGTACGAGCTGACAACACAACAACCACCACTGTCGAGAAACAAGCCGAAGAGCTTCTTTCGACCTTTTTCCCACCCTTGCCGGGTGACATTCAGGATGAAGCAGAAGAGTCACAGCGGGGGCCAGTACCCATGCCAGAAATCACGATGGAAGAAGTGGAGAGACAATTGTTCAGAGCGAAGTCGTGGAAAGCGCCAGGTGACGATGGTCTACCGGTGGCAGTGTGGAAAGAAATTTGGCCGTCGGTCAAACAGAGGGTGCTTGGGCTTTTCCAAGCGTCTCTCATCGAAGGAGTCCTGCCAGACCAATGGAGACATGCCAAGATTATCCCATTGAAGAAACCAGGAAAAGAGAACTACACGGTGGCGAAGGCGTGGAGACCGATTTCACTGTTGAGTACGTTGGGGAAAGTGTTGGAGGCAGTGATTGCAGAGAGGATTTCGTATGCCGTGGAAACGTTTGGTTTGTTACCCACCAACCATTTTGGAGCCCGTAAGCAACGTTCGGCGGAGCAGGCATTGCTACTTTTGCAGGAACAGATATACAATGCGTGGAGGGGAAGACGAGTTGTCAGTTTGATAAGTTTCGACGTGAAAGGGGCCTATAATGGGGTTTGCAGAGAACGGTTACTGCAAAGGATGAGAGCCAGGGGAATACCAGAGACGCTGGTGCGATGGATTGGATCATTCTGTGCTGACCGCACAGCCTCGATTTTGGTCAACGGACACCTGTCTGGAACCAGAACACTACACCAGGCAGGACTGCCTCAAGGGTCGCCGCTTTCACCAATTTGCTACATTTTCTTCAACGCCGATCTGGTACAGAGACGCATTGATGCCAATGGCGCAACGCACGGAAAGCTGACCCTACCCCAGTGATGATTCGGGGGCAGGCGGTCATGCCAAAAGATCCTGTTAAAATTCTGGGCGTCATTATGGACTCACGCCTCAAGTACAAGCAGCACATCGCACGAGCATCAACAAAAGGGCTTGAAGCGGCCATGGAACTGAAACGACTGAGAGGACTTTCTGCCGCGACAGCAAGACAACTATTTACATCCACGGTGGTTCCGTTAGTCGACTACGCAGCCAGTGTGTGGATGCACGCATATCAGGACAAATTAGTCGGGCCTATCAATCGGGTTCAAAAAGCGGGCGCACAAGCGATTGTGGGGACGTTCCTCACGGTCGCCTCAGCAGTAGCAGAGGCGGAAGCCAATCTTGTGAGCGTTGGAGAGCGACTTTGGAAAAGGGTGATTAAAATGTGGTTGGCGATCCACTCGTTGCCGGACACCAATCCATTACGGCGAGTGACGTCGCGCATGAGAAAGTCCTACGCCGCGTTCCGATCACCTCTGTACCAGGTAACACGCAGGTTGCGAGATGTGCCGACGGACGAATTGGAAACTATTTTACCGTTTGCAATAGAACCGTGGAGAAAGAGGATGGAGGCTGAAGGGGATGGCAAGGCCGACAAGAATCTGTTAGTGGGAGGAGATGTAGTTGTGGCAGCGAGCAGCTCCGCACGCAATGGCGCAGTTGGTGTGGGAGGAGTTATTCAATGTTCAGTCACACCACAACGGAGTGTGAGACGGGAGACGTTCTCGTTCACTCTAGGGCCAAGAGCAGAGCAGAGCCCATACTCGGGAGCGTTGGCAGCCATGGCATATGTGCTAAGGCATATACCCAGTGATTGCAGGCGTGTATCGATTCTGACAAGAAACAGAGCTGCTGTGCAGTCGTTAATGAATCCGCATCAGCAGTCAGGACAAGAATTCATTCGCTGCATATACGACTCGATACAGGAGCTCCAGGAGAAGGGAACCGTTACCTCGGTCATTTGGGTACCGTCAGAAAGCGACGAGGAGCTCCTCAAAGCTGCGAAGAAGAAAGCCAAGGAAGCTACACGAGGGAGCGACACCTGAACGGCAATTTCCCAGGATGCTCTCCACCACCGTTAACATTGAGAAAAAGAAGCTGAAAGCAGAAAGGCGTATTCCAGAGAACGTTGGGAAGTACTCGAAAAGTATTGACTCAGCCTTACCAGGTGAACACACGAAGAGGTTGTATGAAGACCTGTT
>NW_007930986.1:0-2607 GCF_000280675.1 Beauveria bassiana ARSEF 2860
ATATACTTAAATAAAATAATTTATTAATTAATAATATAAGATAAAAGTCTTTTATAGTAGATTGATATTTTATTATAAAAACTATTAATTATTAAAATTATTAAAATTATATTATGAAAATAAATAAAATAGAAAAAAAGATATATTTTTATTTAAACTAAGTCTATATTTAATATAATAAGATACCTCTATAATATAGTAGTTCTATATTAGAGAGTTCTTTATAAGTTAATATATAAACTATAGATTTAGATTTTATTAAAGATACTTTATTCTAATTTTTTTTAAAATTAAGTAATATAGAAACTAACTTATAAAGAATATAAAATATAGTAACTATAAGTCTAATTAAATATAAAAAGTTAAAGAATATATATTATTATTATTATTAATTTACCCTTATTATCTTTATAGAATATTAGGTCCCTTAATAATATTAATAGTATAGGAAAAACCGTTATCTAGCTATTACTATAGGGCCTTACTACCCCTAGCCTATACCTAACCTAGATAAAAACCTATACTCTCTCTATATTATCTATTATTATATTATAATTCTTAGTATTTATTAAATAATTAATAGTTTTTTATAAATAAAATACTAATCTACTACTAAAGACTATATTTTATATTATTTATTAATTAATTATTTTACCTAAGTATATTAAAATTTATATTATTTATATATATTCTAAAATAGCTAATAAGTCTTTTTTACTATTATCTTCTTTATAGTTATAATCTTTAGTATTTAGATAATTTTAACTTTAATTATATTATAAAGTATTAGGTAATATAATAGTTAGTATATACTTCTTAACTTTTTATCTTAGCCTAGATCTATAGTTACCTTACTTTATATTTCTTATAAGTTAGTTATTATATTACCTAACTATTAGAAAACTAGAATAAGGTACCTCTAGTAGGATTTAAACCTATAATCTATATACTAACCAATATAGAACTCCCTAGTATAGAACTACTATACTATAGAGGTAAAGAATATATATTAATTATTATATTACTTTAATATTCTATAATATAACTAAAATTAAACTTATTTCAATATTAAAGATTATAATTATAAAGAGATTAATAATAAAAAAGACTTATTAGTTATTTTAAAGTATAGATAAATAATATAATTTTAAATATATTTAGATAAAATAATTAATTAATTAATAATATAAAAGAGTCTTACTAACTAGATCTACTATTTTACTTATTAGACCTACTATATAATACTACTAGAACTTCTAAAATAAGCCTAGTTAATTTAGTACCTATTTTTTTATATATATCTTACTAAAAATTAAGTATTATACTAAATAAACTTATATTATAGACTTATAATAACTTTATAACTTTTAGCTAGCTAAACTATAACTTAGCTTTTTTAATATTTCTTTTTAATATAATAAATAACTTTAAAGATAGGAAAATTCCTCTATTACTAGCTTTATTAACTTATTAATTATTTAATAAGCTTTATACTAATTTATAGTACTTTTTTAAATATAATAAAACTATATTAGTTAAGTAAAGAAGCTAGTATCTCTAAGTTATTAAGAATATCTTTATAATTATAAATTATATCTTTATATATAACTAAAATTAAAGATATTATAATAAAAACTTAAGGCTTTATTAAGGTAATATATAAAAGATAAATTACCTATTTTAAGTTATTATAAAAACCTTATAAGAAGTTAATAAAATCTAAATATATTTAGTAAATAACCTAAAATATAATTACCTTTAATCTCTTTATACCTCTACTTATCTAGTATATAGAAAATATATAACTAAATAATATAAAGTTATTAATTAATATTAAAATAATCTAGTAACACTTACTTATAAATCTTATTAGTAAATTTTTACTTAATACTAAGAAGATAACCCTATATTTACCTAAAAAGACCTCTATAATAAAAAAGATAATACCTATTATAATAACCTTAAAGGCCTCTTAACTATATAATACTAGCTATAAATTCTTTATAATAAAAATTATTAGTACTATATTAGATTTATTAATAACTAGTTTAATTTAATTATATAGACTTACTCTTAAAGCTAAGTAAGTTAGGTATAATTTTTATATATTACTATATTAATAATATTTATAATACTAATTACTTTAATATATATCTCTTTAAAGTAATAATTTTAATTAATTAGTCTTTTATTAAAAATATTACTTTTATTATTTATTATTTATCTATATTAATTAAACTAGTTTATTTATCTAGTATCCTTTTTTAATTATAAATATAAGAAAAACTAAAGTTTTTAAAGAAAAACCTATATTTTTATATATTACTTTAGGTTTATATTAGTTCTTAATAAAAGCCTATAAAGCCCTTCTTCTTAATTTATAAAATAAATATAAACCTTTTACCTCTTTTTTTACTTATCTTATAACTAGGTATTAAGTAGTTTAAGGTAAGTTAGGTTTATTTATTACTAGATAAGAATATAATATTTTATTTAAGTATTTATTAATAAAGATTATTATTATTATTAGTTATATTTAGTTTTAGTTTATTTATTTATTTATATAAAGTTATTTTATTTTAAAGTTATTATAAAAGGCTATTAAAA
>NW_007930986.1:2707-4296 GCF_000280675.1 Beauveria bassiana ARSEF 2860
AAAATAGAAGTTTTTTATAAATATTATTATTATTTATTTATAAATTCTTTATTAATTATTAGTTAATTTATTTAATTTATTTAATTTATTTAATTTAGCTAATTTAACTAGTTTATTAATATAATAAATAAAGTAAGATTTTTTTATTTTTATAGACTTTTTTTTTTATTAACTAAATTATTTATATATCTTCCTCTTTTTTTCTTTATTAGCCTTATATATAAGCTTTACCAATCTAAGCTATACTTAATATATTATTCTTATTACTAATATTATATAAAAAGCTTTATATTTTTATTATTATTATTAAGTAAATAATATCTTTTTTACCTTATATTTACCTTAGGCTTATAGTTAATCTTTTTTTAAATTTTATATAAAAATGAAATTTTATTAAAAATATTAAAAATACTAAAAGTAATAAGTTTTAGTTTATTTCTTTCTTATCCTTAAGCTATTTACTAATCTATACCTTTAAATTACTTTATATTTTAAACTTATTTAAGCTTTATTTTAAAAAATCTCTTATAACCTTTACTTAAGGTAAATAAAAGTAGCTAATATTATTACTTATTTTAATTAAATTAATATATATTATATTTAGTTTATATTTAATCTATATTTAGTTTATATTAATAAAAATAAATAAAAATTATATTTATATTAAATATATAAAACTTAAATAATATTACTTTAATATAAATCTAATTTTACTTTTAATTAAAACTAATATTAACTAAATAAATAATATTTATTATTATTTTAATTATTATTATTTTTTAAATTTAATATTTAGTTAATATTAAATATATTTTAAATAAAATCTTAATAAATATTAAATTTAAATATCTTTTAAAGACTATAACTTAAACTTATTTTAATACTAATAATATTATAACTAAAAACTATATTAATTAGACTTAGTTTATTAATAATATTATTATAACTTTAATAATAATAATAATAATTATTATTATTATTATTACCTTAACTTTTATTATTATTATTATTACTTTTATTATAAAGTAAGTTATAAGCTTTATTTTTATTAAACTAGACTTTATTTATTATTATAATAAATAAGCTAATAATAGTCTTTACCTTACTTTAGTACTTAATTATAGCTACTAAGAGCTTAGGCCTAGTCTTAGGAGAGGGGGATAAAGAAGATAAAGATAAGGAGGGGGAGGGGGAGGGGGAGAGGGAGAGAAAAGAGTAATAATAAAGAGAGAGAGAAGGAAGAGGAGAATTAAAGAGGGCCTATAACTACTAAAGACCTAAACTAAAGATAATCTTAGGTTATTATTATATATATTTTAAGTTTTATTTTTTATATTAATAAGAACTAAGTTAAGCTTAAAGTTATTTTATAATAACCTTAGGTTAATATTATATTTATAAAACCTAGTATTAATTATATTTTTATTTTTATTTTTATTTTTATTTTTATTTTTATTTTTATTTTTATTTTTATTTTTATTTTTATTTTTATTTTTATTTTTATTTTTATTTTTATTTTTATTTTTATTTTTATTTTTATTTTTATTATTTATTATTTATTATTTATTATTTATTATTTATTATTTATT
>NW_007930987.1:0-4226 GCF_000280675.1 Beauveria bassiana ARSEF 2860
GGGCAACTACCGATGCTGAGCATTCAAAAATCAAGGAAGCGATCAAATGCATGTCTGGTCCAAGTCTAGGGCACGGTGCCAAGGCGACGCCCGCAAGGTTTAAGCATCTTTCTACGGAGAGAGCTGACAGTGCGCGATTCGCAAGCAATGGCGTCCAAAAGAGTGGCGCGAGTAAAATACACGTCTCCGCTGGCTATTAGAGTACACTGCAAGAGGTTTCCAAAACATAAGCTGTGTGGGTGGTGCTGACGATAGACTCTTGGCGTGTCAGTTTTTGGAATGCCGCCAAGCGATGCCCAGACGCACTTGAAGCAAATACAGGTACGGTGGCAAAGATTAGTGGCAACAGCCCACAGCTTGGCAAAAAGGGGCTGGAAGTCATACAGTGATGCTGCATTATTTGGGCTCCGGTCGCGATGCAAAGGTAATTCTATGATGACGGTGGTGGTAGTGGTTCATGGTGAGCCGTGTATAAGTCGCTGTTTGGCGTTGAAATAAGGTCGTCCGGGAACATCGGTTATGCTCGGGGGCGTTTATCTCCGCGGAGAATAGCAAGAGGCAGGAAAGACAAAATACATGGTCACTACAATGTGCGGCAATGTTTACTAGCAAGCCTTCACGTTACCAAGCATTCAGTACCAAAATTCGGTAACCTCTCTGCCAGGCCCTGCCCCAGGTTCCGCCACTGAGGTGAGCATGAGCTACTTCTAAGCGAGTTCACAGATACAACTTCCGAGATGCATGTGTTTTAGCAAGACGTCGGTATTGATACAAGAGCGTCAACCTTGGTCGACGAAGGAGAGGGATGGCTAGGACAATGGGCTAGTGGGCGCTGGGTCGTGGGCCGACGACGGGGTAATTTTTTTTTTCTGCATCCTCGCTGGCCGTAATTGCAGGCTCAGCGAGCGACGAGCACGAGCGACTTCCCTGGCGATATTGCCCCAGCGCCCCTTAGAAGGCCAAGCGGAACGGGCGTGCGTAATGTTCTGGCTGCGCGTCCTTGCGTAAATAGTGCGATGAGTGCCTGAACTGAAACGTCGTGTCCCGCCAACCAGGTCCAAAAAAATTTAAGCATAAAGCGAAGCGAAGATCCATGACACGTGGATCAGGCCAGCCGAGGAACACGGGAAGCATGAGCCAATCTAGCTCATCTAGCAGAGTCGCATTGCTACTCTGTAGCATTCAAACCTGACTCACTACCTAAGAAACAGATCAACTGTGGATTAGGATTAAGCCATCGTTACATTTTGATCAGTCCTGTTCAGTGAGTTACCCTTGAAACCTTGAGCAGCTAACCTTTCACGATGTCCACAACAAGCGGAAACACCACCAACCCTGCGGCTGTGATTGCAGACCTCAACACGAAGGTTGAGTATCTCAACGCACGGCTGGAAGAGATGAAACTCCAGAAGGGAGAAACATCGGAGAAGAAAGTCGCGATACCCAAGTTTCCTAAACCTGACACGTTTGACGGAACGAAGGGGGATGTTCGGACCTTTCTTACCCAGGCCAAAGCCTATTTGAAGATCAATGACTCCATTGACGAGGAGAGTACCAAAATCCTCTGCATTGGAAATCTCCTTACGGGCAAGGCACTGGAATGGTGGGAGCCAACTCTCAGAGACTACCTTAACAACAAGGAGCCTGATGACGATACCACTCGCATCTTCAAGAAATACAAATACTTTGAAGACGCTCTACAGACCGCATTTGGCGACCCAGATGAGATGCGAACCGCGACGCGCAAGCTCAAATCCTTGAGACAGACAGGGTCTGCTCAACACTACGCACGCGAATTCCGACGTATCGCCAACCGCATCGATTGGGATGACGACAGCCAAATGGAACTCTTCTATGATGGACTCAGAGAGGACGTGAAAGATGAAATCGCTAAAGAAGATCGACCTGGCGAGTTCAACAAATTTGTCGAGAGGATCATCAAGATCGACAATCGACTCTACGCCAGACGACTTGAACGTGGTGGAAGGGGCACGAGCTACCGAAGTAACCCCCCACGACGTAACCAGGCGAACACGGGAAAACGCCGAAACGGATCCACGGCCTACGGAACTCACCCAGGCCCGATGGAACTCGACGCCACCGGAAAAGAAAAGGGAAAAAAATGCTATAACTGTGGGAAGGCTGGACACTTCGCGAACAAGTGCAGAGCACCCAAGAAACAGTGGAAGCCAGTTGCTGAGGGAAAGGGAGTCAACGCGGCTTATCGCGAGGATCTACCCGTCCGAAACATCAGCATGGTGAATAGCGAAGAATACTTCTCGGATACCGACCGATTTATGAATTACGATGAACCAACATCCGATGAAGACTGGGACTTTGGAACTCAACCTATCCCAGATGAGGAAGAAGACCTTAAGGCAATCAGCCAGGATACTGAGGAAACCATTGATGTGGTTCCTGAGACACCTCCGGAGGAGATCCGTGCGAATTACAACCCCAGACTAGTCAGTGCCTTATCGGCTGGTCCAGGCGACCCTGAACCAGTGGGTGTGAGAATTCACGGAACCGACGTCTCCCATCCGGCAATTCTCAAATGGAAATTCAGAGAAGCAGCGAAAGGAGCAAGTCTTGGAGTCTATGCCTCCATGGCACAGTACCCAGTACTTGTAACAGGACACCCGGACCATGCGAAAGTTTCATGGGCATCCTGTTCCTTCGACGACTGTGAAACACACCTCTGGAAGAAACTCGAATACCAATTCTTTCCCAAATTCAACCCCGACACAGGATATGGTCCGTTCTTGGAAACAGACCTACGAGACTGGAAAATTCGGAGGAGATACCCAAACCATTTGGACTTGAAGAAAAACAAGACACACTATGTTGAGGACGAAAACGCCTACACTATCCGCGCTTTACCGCTAAGACCTGCGGGAGGAGGAAACAGTGTACCTGCGAGCAGTTCGCTTAGACCGAACTCGATCGACATAGATGGTAGATCAGATGATCACCAAGAGAGCTCCAACGCCAAGGTGGCGATCAACGCAATCCATTCAACCTCAGCCATCGATTGAGTGAGTTGGCTGCTTAATAAGCTTTTCCTCCGTTGAGTTGATCAACTTCGGCCCTATGTTGAGTTGGTTGACGTTGCGTTGATGGTGGACGAGCCCCCCTGTCCCGCGCCTGCTACCTAACCCACAATATGGGAATCCGACTCAACGGCAACGAATTGCTAGTCTCATCATGCCCCTTCCTCCCGCATTTGCATTGGCAAATCGCAATCGTGCTTGCCTCTAACTGACTCCGTAGAGGCGTCACTATGCGACCTGCCGCCGAGAATAACCTCTGCATTCTGCGCTCATCGCCTGCCCGTCATGAAGTCCATCGCCATTCGCGATAGTCGGATGATTAGAATGAGGTTGAAGGCATTTGTGATCGTCTGGTATCCCGTGGACGGTTTCTTTCGAGTCTTTGGCGCAAACCGTTTTCCAGAATTATCTAGAATTTTGTGGTGGTCCCGGAGATGCCGCTCAGCATTGTGGGTGCCAATGGAAATGACGTTGCTGGCCTTCGGCCGATTCCGTTCGATGCACACTCTGCAGACCCATCGCCAATCTGAGCCTCTCTCGATGTCGAAGCCATATGTCCAAGCCCATGACTTTTGTATCATTGCTTCGTTGAGACCACGTATAGCCACGGAAGTTTCGGAACAGCCGATCTTCGTCTCGTCGACCGGTGCGAGCCTCAGCCGGTGTGGACGGCCAGGTGTGGATGGAGCTGGTGTCAAGGGACCCGGGGTGACAGGCGAAGGCGATACGGAATTCGTAGCCCCAAAGTCTGAACTTTGTGACATATTGAGCGAAGTGACGGGCCGAAGCAGTAAATCGAGGATGTGTCAAGCTGACTTTAGTGTCGGAACGCTAGCTGGCTTACACGCGAATTACGTCAGACGCGTTAAGCAACAGAACTATTTACGTGCCATTGCCATTGCGGTACCTCCGGTTGTGGTAAAATCAGGTACAAATACAAGTATCGTTTTGCAGGCGGGGCCATAGGCTGACCTACCCGGCACAAGATATCGGCAACCTTGGCGACGACACCTAATCAACCATTATCAACGCAACCAACTCAATATCGTGGTGAAGTTGAGTTGATTGATTACTAAGAATAGGTTCCGTTGAGTTGAGTTGGGTTGATTGACATCAACCTGGTTGACAACCTGGTGAATGACGTTGCGTTGATCGCCACCCTGCCTTGGCGTCTCC